>NW_017306934.1:806296-829736 GCF_000935625.1 Nanorana parkeri
CCTTCTCTCCAGCTCCACACCACTTCAACATTATGGAGTAGCAACAGTGCCTAAGTGCAGTAAGCCTCCCTGCCCATCTTGCTTTTAAAATCCATGGCATCTAATGACATAACACAAAATGGGCAACAGTCTCATGTCTATGGCAGTAGTATCCATCACAGCCAAATGATCTTGCAGGAAATAATATATTGGAAAATGGTAATGTATTGCGGTTTACCATCCCTTAGATTATGTGGCTGCATTAGTTTTCTTTTCCCTTTCTTTTTACCTGGTAATCCTGCAAGTATCACACCTAGTGTCCTTGGCTCACTTCATCACTGTACCTTTGGAGTAAGCAATGGTTGTTACCAGGGCTGAAGCAGGCTGAGGCTTTTGCCATAGGCAGCATATCTTTGGGTCAATGTGGTGGCGGGGGGAAGGGGGGTGAGGTGTCAGGCAGAGCGACATGGCTGCTCTGCCGCGCAGTTTTTGTGACACCCCCTTTCTGACCAGAGCGTCCCAGAGCTGTAAGCAACCAGGGACGCTTTGGCCATCGTCCCACCCAGCTTCTGGCAAACAGTAATGTCACTGGTTGCTGCCAGAAGCTGTGTGGGACACCTGCCAGAGTGGTACCTAGCTCCCTCCTCACAGGCCAGAGTGTACATCTTGCACCCCAATTGGCCAGAGCACCCACCTTGCACAAAACAGACACCCCCACATGCACCGCCTCAGACGGAAAAAACACTAGAGACACCACTGGATGTCACCTTAGAACAGGACTAGAAACATGTCTTCCTTTCTTCTTCTGATGGGCTACAATCTCACGATTAGGTAATAATTTGTATTGAGATTGTAGTCCATCACGGGAGCGAGCTTGGAGCGGTGACTACTTTACAACACACACAGGGATCATGGGGAACAAAAGTAGCCCCCCTCCAGAAGGAAGGACAGTGTCAGCACCAATTCAGAGATGATTTGAGGATCTACACCTGAGTGATACACAACTAAGATACATTTTTGTTAATAGTTCAGGTACTTTGATGCATTTTTAAGAGTTAACTCCTGAGTTTAGTGTCACTTTAAAAATATCTCAATAGCACCTGCCGATTCCAAAGAAACACAAAGCCTGCTGGCAGTCACGTCACTGCAAAATTAAGATGAAATGTGAGTGAAAAACGCTGACAAAGGTAGAAAAACAAAGCACGGCTACACAAGGTGGCCAGAGACAAGAAGATGGGGCAATAAAAGAATGGCTGTTCTCCCAATGATTCCCCCTCCATTACCTTGGCAAGCATACGCTAAAAGCCATTTAATTTTCTCCATGGAAAGGGAACAGAAAATAATCAATCGCAAGGACGCAACATGTTACCAAAATCTCTTTGTGTGATAACATGTTGTACCAGATGAACAGAAGCTCTCCTAACAAAGCTCTAAACAGCCCCATTACCACAAGAGATGCTTGAATCTGGTACAGTCCTTCCTATCAGGTCAATGACCAGATGAAGAGATACTTCACATGTGCAGAAACAAAAGAGAAGGGTTTGAGTCGCAAAGAATACTTCACTTGTTTTGTTGTGTTGTGTACCCAGCTGTTATAAAACATGGTTGTATCTGTTCACATAGTTCAGTTGTACCTCACTAGGGTCAATGGCATTCAACAATAGACGTGTGTAACTTGGATTATGCTACTGAGATGGCTCACGCAGACTGGCAATCGTTGATTTCGTGGCTTGTTCATAAATTTCAAGTAATATTAAAGACAAAATGCTTTTCAGCTATACTAAGGCCCCGTTCACACCAGGGCGGTTCAGCCGTGCGGATCCGCCGACATGAACGATCCCATACATTGCTATGGGGACCGTTCATGAGACTGCGCGGCTCTGCACATTCTCAACTGTCCAAGGTCCTGTAGCACACTTTACAGAAGTGGGTGCTCGCAATGACTGCGGATGGTGCCGCATTAAAGCAGAAATAGTTGTGAGGATATGTCACCAGCACTCCAAAATGACAATCGAGTCAATTTTAGTGAATCTCCATTTTTTTTTTTTTAAGAGGTCACTCAAAGTAGGGTCAAGCGCTTTCGGGGCCGCACAGGGTCCCCTTCATCAGACTTAAAGTGCACGTTCTCAACTACCTCCCGCCCGAATTGCTCCCTGACCCTTTTTTGCCACGCTGATCAGCGCGGTTTCCATACCGCTTTCAATGGAACTGCGGTTCAGCGCGGTTTGGGGCGTCTCTAAGTGCATTTCAGTGCTGAAACTCAATTAAAAACACCCAAAACCGCCCTTTTAAAATCACGCTGATTCGCAACAGCCCTTGTGTAATGCTGATGAAATCGTTTAAAATGGATGTTGCCTCCTTGATGTTTAAAAGTGCAGAATCAGCTGGTCCCCTAAGCTCTGGTCCTGATATCCTATTTTAGGGTGACCCCTTTCTCTTGTAGGGTCCTATGGAGACACCCCTGTGTGTGCTAGTAAGCTGTGAGTGTCTTCACAAACACACATGCACAGCAAGGCAAGCCACGTGCATCCCCCCGCTCCCTGATCCTCCTTTCTCCAGCTAGAACATGGACAGCTGCTGGAGACCGTGCTCTCCCTTTTTTATTCTTGTACTGGACAGGAAGTTCAGGGAAGAGAGATTTGGAGTTTACTGTAGAAATCAGTTTACTGTATTTTAGGTGGGAGATGTTTTCTTAGTACGTCATTATTGCTCATTGCACCACCTCACTGAATAAACACAAATTAATTTAGCACAAGAAATACGGTGATGATGACAATGATGATGAGGGTGGTATGAGTCTTTGATCTAGGACCCCTGCCTAATCTCCCACATGGATATAAGTTGCAGGGATCCCAACCTGAAATAATTCATTTTAGGGAGGTGCCCTTCTCATTTCAGGGAGGTGCCCTCTGCCCCCCCACCACCCACCTGTAGGGGGTCGGGGGTGCAACAACAAGGAAGAGAGCACCCCCCTGAAATGATGGCAGATAGCAAAGAAGCTATTGCTTCCCTTGCTATCTGCTGTTTTTTTACTATTCTGACAGCTGCTACCGTCAGAATTAAACAAACAAAAACAAAAAACAGCATAGGAACTAATAGCTAGATTGCTATTGGCTAGTTCAATTTGCAATAGCAAGCTGGTTATGGCACCCGCCCTGTGCTGCTGTCAGTCAGTAAAGGAGGACCTGATGGAGAACTTCAGGTCCACCTCTGCTGATTGACAGCAGCAGTGGGCGGGTGGAATAGCTAGTTTGCTATTGGCTATTTCAATTTGCAATAGCCAATAGCAATCTAGCTATTCGTTCCTATGCCATTTTTTTTTCTGACTGACGGCAGCCAGCGGCCCTGATGTCAAGAGAAGAAAAGAAGAAAAAAAACAGCAGAGAAAGGTTTACTGTGCTAGATGAAGCAGAGTAAACCTTTCAGGGAGAAAATGTTTCTCTCCCGGGTGTCCAGGAGCCACTATCTAATATCGGGAGACTCCTGGAACATCTGGGAGAGTTGAGATGTCTGAAGTTGACCATCACCCAATTTGGGTGATTATGGTCATTGGGTTACAATCATATGTTTTTGAGTGCACTGCGACCTCTGTAGGTACCGCTAGCTGACCATCTCAAAAAGAAAATCAAGTTCCCAGAATGTTTTTTTTTTCATCTCCTTGTATTGTCCAGCCAAGATAAGACCGGTGCCAGAAGTGTCTGCTCAGTGTATAAACATGATGGCTTTATCAATAGGAGCTATACCACAGTTATTAGGCCATCAGACCTTTCAAATAGCATTGTATGGTCATGGGATTCTTTACCCTTGAGGTCTCTGGGCAAATATTTATCTTTCTGTTTCCTCCCTCCACTCATTGTTTTACAATTCCGAACAATTGAAACCACAATGTAACGTAGCTCAGAAATATTAGCTTTGAAATATTAGATGTGTTTAGAAATTAACAACCTCGAAGAACATTTGTTCAAAACCCTGAGGCCTCATGTTAATCAGTCAGCCGATCTACATAATTGATCCATGAAGTCCTTCACACAGGGGGGGTCTGGAGATGAGGCTCCTCTCTGCAGGAAACGCAGGATGTGTTGTATCCTGTACTACGACAAAGGCAGACACCTCGTCACCGGCAGTTTGGCTTCAGGTATCTGATTGCTAAAACCCCAGGTACAATATAACAGCCTTGTGCTCAAAGTATTCAGAGTTGTTTTACTCCAGTGATAGACACGAAAGACTCTGGGCTGGAGGGCCTCATTGGAAAGAGACTAGAAGAAGATGAGGACTGCTGGGACATCAAGTTCTGGATGTGTGTGTCCATGATTGGGGACTACTGGGACTTATAGTGCCTTACTAACTGTGAACTGTTGTCCAGACACCGAGCTGCCCCTTTTGCCCTGCTAGCTTGCCTTGTGGTCCATGCAGGATCACAGGACATGCCAGATCCTCAGACCTTCTGCTGCTGATCCTGCTCAAGCACTGAAGAGGCGCCACAGAGCAGCTCCATAGACCACCTCCTACCTTACCATCCCGTGTGGATCCCTCTTCTTCTGTGGAGTGACCTGAGTGACTTCTGTGAGTCGTTAACCCCTTATCTTGTACTTTGCTCCCATTAACCTTTTACTGTGACCAGATTGCTGCCCTGTGCCCCTGGACTCTGCCTATGCTGTGCCTAGTTGCTGTTAACCTTGACTGATGGATTCGTCAATTTTCGTCCCTCTGTTAAAACCCCAATAGACACACGGACTGCGCGACATGGATTTTAACAGACACAGCAGCCCTTTTATTAAACCAAACAAATTTAACAATAACCAAAAGTAATAAACCAAATATGATATAGACAAATAAATACTCTAAACGATTGTTGACCTGAGAAGGGGTCTTTGGGTGCCCAACAGCCCAAAAAAAGGTCTCTCCTAACACTCCACCCATGTCCCCAGCCGCACCACAACCAACTTGAGGACAATTACTACTTCCAGGTTCCCAAGGGGCCAGGCCCCGCCCTCTACAAATCCAGACACCAACAGGGGGAAGCACCCATACTAGCTGATGGCCCCCCATTTTTGTAATCAACTCCGATTTTGTAGACCCCCCAAAGACCCCCTAACCCGCCAAGCTGCCGTGACAGAAAAGAACCCCGCAACCCTCATAACTACAAAATTCAGGGAGGGAGGGTGGGACAACCTGCTTCCTTCGTTGATTTTCCAGAAAAGGACGTCCCTCAGCCCTTGCAGTTCCTTCCCATGCGTCTCCTCCCAGACACCTGACCCCAACGTCCAATCAGGTAAGAGCAGCTATTCCCATTTTATTTCAACTCTTTCTCCCGGGACTATTCCTCCCCCCAGTCATGTAGCCCCTCCGCTCATTCTCTATGGGTCTGTCTTTGGCTGTGCCTGGATTGCTGCCCCTGGACTCTGCCAATGCTGTGCCTAGTTGCTGTTAACCCTTAGCTGTGCCTGAATTGCTGCCCTGTGCCCCTGGACTCTGCCTATGCTGTGCCTAGTTGATGTTAACCCTTAACTGTGCCTGGATCACTGCTTTGTGCCCCTGGACTCTCTCCGTGCTATTCCTTGCTGTTTTTAGCCCTTTGTGTTGCCCAGATTGCTACTACACTTGCTGTTTCCTATCGTTGAGAACCCCTAATAAAGAACCTCCTGGTGAAGCATCCAAAAAATGACTCTCAGGGGTCTATTCACTAAGCTGCCGAATGATCTAGCCGTAGCTTCGGCTAGCTTCGGCCCCAGGACCTCTTCGGTTCAATAGAACCGAAGGGCTGCTGTACAGGCTATTCACTATAGCCCGTACAGGTCCCGAAGTCGGCCGAGCGGCTCAGTCGAGCCAATTGCAAATTAAAATAGCCAATAGGAATCTAGCAATGCATTCCTATGGCGAAAATGCTTCTTTTTTTGATGGCAGCAGAACCGCCGGCCAATAGAAAACAGTTGGGCGGAGCTAGCTGTCACTGCTAGCTCCACACAATAGTTTTCTATTTATTTTTTTCTACTTTTTAAACTATTTTTCTGTTCTGCTCGGTCCCACAGAGGGCCCGAGTGGAACAGCCGAGCCGAATGCCACAGATGTTGGATTGGCTGAGTCGACTCTTTCGGCACTTCGGGTCGGCCGAACATGCTGAGCATGTTCGGCCAACCCGAAGCCACCCGATGTAGGTCGGTCATTCACTCAGCTGCCTACGGCAGCTGAGAGAATAGACCCCTAAGTCTCCGTGTGTGTTCTTTGTCTCCCCCAACCTTCGGCACACACAAGAACACTGTACAACTGCTTTTCCATTGCAGCCCAGTACCTTATGCCCTGAGAAACACTGGGGTTGACTTACTAAAGGAGTAGTAGTTGTTCACATATTGTATGTTCGCTCTGCATGAATGTTTGTAAATACGGTGTACCTGTGTTTAGTTTGAATACCTAATTATATGTGAGGGAAATTGAAATAAACATGATTTGTTGATTGAAGTGAAAACTGTTTCCCAATGTTTGCTAAGCTCTGACTGTAAAACAACCTCTACACGTGTAGTCAATCATCCTTGCTGTGTCTGTATCTGACTCATCCAATATGCTGTTTGCTGTACTTTAACACAGTGCCAGAGTTATACCTTAACTTCTTGTCTACATGATGTTAATAAACGTCATGAGCTTCAAATGGGTAAAACAAGCCTACAGCTTCGATAGTGCTTAGGGTTAGGGTTAGTAGATCTGTACTCTTTTTTTTCCAACTGCACCCGATAATATTCTACAGGGCCTCTGCTATATGAAAATATATAATTGTTTGGTGGTTTTAAGTAATTTTCTAGGAAAAAATGTAAAAAATGCTGCGGAAGCAAAGAGGTTAACGTTTAGGTCAATTGCACATTTAAAAAATCTCTGCAATACGTGCACATTTTCACATGTTTTATCCCTTTAAAGCAAGGATGTCCAAACTGCGGCCCTCCAGCTGTGGTGGAACTACGAATCCCATGAGGTTTCGCAAGATTCTCACAGCCACAGACATGACTCCCGGAGAGAGATGCTTCATGGGATTTGTAGTTTCACCACAGCTGGAGGGCCGGAGTTTGGACATACCTGCTTTAAAGGATAAGTTCACCTTTTGCAAAAATTTAAGAAATGCATCATTAATAATATATATAAACTATGCATTTTTTAAATATTTGCATTCAAGCCTGGAAAGCATTGCAATTGTGATCACTCGAATCACAGCTGCAAAGCTCAGACTTCTGCACATTCTCTCAGGGAGAGCTCATACTGGAGGTAGAGAGTTTCAGTTAGGAGAGATGGGGAAGGACGGCTGGACTTCAAACTGCATTGAAGGAGAACTATGGGGTTAGGGCTTTTCCCCATAGTACTCGCGGTATACTGAGACGCCGCAGCTGAATCGGATCCTGACAATTATGTCTGGATCCGACCACTGCGTGAGTGACAGCTGGCTCTGCCTATCTAGAGGCAGAGCCAGCTGTACCCGCCCCCTTCCCCGTCCGTTCCGCCAGTCAGCGCTGGAGTATCGGAGCGGGGAGGGGGGAATCCAGCCCCTCCCCTGTCAGAGAGCCAGGATCGAGAAGTGATTGAACGCCGCTTTGTGTCCGCTCACTTCCCGATCTACTGACCCAACCTGTGACAGTCTCATTGTCACAGGTCGGCTAGAACTATGAGGTGAGTGAAAAGCACTCACCTCATAGTTCTCCTTTAAATCACCTCATACGGCGTCCAGCCGTCCTCCCTCTGCGCATATTCCCGCATCTACCTAGAGCGAGGACGGCTGGACGGTGTATGAGGTGATTTAATGCAGTTTGAAGTCCAGCCGTCCTTCCCCCATCTCTCCTAACTGAATCTCCGCACCTCCGTACGAGCCCTGCCTGGGAGAGAATGTGCAGAAGTCTGAGCTTTGCAAAGTTTTTGCAAAAGGTGAACTTATCCTTTAAAAATTTTCGAGTCCATACGGATACATTAACTTCTTTCCCAGCAGACCAATGCTGCTGCCTTCATTCCTAAGTGCCTTCCCACACACTGTGCCTGCCTGCTGGACTACAGAATTCCATGTATACCCCCACCCTTCTCTTTACCATCTTCACATGGATATATTAATTTATTTTCCAGCAAAATACTGCTGCTTCCTTAATTCCTAAGAGCCTTTCCACACACTGTGTGTAAGCAAAGGGTTCTTGGCATATGCATTTCTGGGTGTTATGCCTGTGACAATAGCAACTGATGTTTCAGAGCTGTCATTTAACAAGTCCTGGGCTACAGAATTCCACATATACCCCCACCCTTCTCTTTACCGTCTTCAAATGGATACATTGATTTATTTTCCAGCAAAATAATGCTTCTTCCTTAATTCCTAAGAGTATTCTCACATACTGCGTGTAAGGAGAGGGTTCTTGAGAGATGTAGTCCTGGGTGTTATGCCTACACCAATAACAACTGATCTCCCAGAGCTGTCACTACAAGTATTGAAGAAGCATGCTGATGCTATTAGAAGAAACAATGTTAAAGAAAAGAATAATACCGTGACATGTTCTAGAGCAGCCTTTCTCAACCAGGGTGCCTTTCTGGCTTCCTCAGGGGTGCCTCGAAATCGGGATGGTAGCATTTTGATATAAAGGTTTGCTCTGACGTGAATGAGGGACTGATGTAAAGAGGGTCACTGATGTAAAAGTGGGGCTCTGGCGTGAAAGGGGGACCCCTCTTCTTTGTGATTTTGTGTGGGGTCACCCTTAAAATGCATTACATTTTAGGGCGGGGGTGCCTCAGGATTTCTCATACTTTTAAAGGCTGCCACGACTAAAAAAAATTTGACAGGGAGAGACAGAGGCTTGGAGTTAAATTTGGATAATGCCTGAGCCTTTTTTAATCAGCGAAGTTTGGCCTCTAGTAACAAAGTGAATCTAAGTTCATAAACACACACAAAAAAAGATAAAGAAGGAAATACCTGTCATCTTATGGTGCCCGCTCTGAGGCAGGACGTTTCCCTCCTCGCTTCATGAGAAGCGTGATATCCCCAGTTGAAAGGGAACAATGAGGAAATAAACATATATGGTAATTATAATTGTATTTGTCATGTCAGGCTTTAATTGAATTAATTTCTGGAATGATATTTTATTTGTGGGTAAATAACAACAGCTGAAAAGAACAGAGGGGCCCAAATTAAATAAAATATCCTTTTATGTCAAAAAGTCTCAGAGCCACCCCCCGTGGTGTCCCCTCAGCCTGTGGCTGGGGGTGGGGGGGTGGGATGCAACCGCTGCCACCCTGGTAGTTCTCATGAAAATGCCAAGTATCTGTACTGGTACTCAAAAAGTATCTGTGCATCCCTACATGTGATGCAAGTCGTGGTGCCAAAGCCTCGGACCCCCTTTTTCCTGGCTTATCAGCGGAAAGGGGAACTTCCAAGAATGCATTGGTACATTTGATGATTGCTGCGGATTCGTTTAAATAGACACTGCCTCTGGATACACAAAATGTAAACCAACACAGCATAGGAAAGAAGATTTATAGTTCTTACCATTGCAGACAGTGTTTTATATGCAGCTGCATTAGATGTGATGATGTCGCGGGTCCCTAGACCGCCGGGGCCCAGAGGAGAAGAGGCTGTGTGGACCAAGTTGGCTGCCAAATTGGACATAGATTCAGTAAACTGATATAATACTGAATCAGTATATCTTTTTTTATTTTAGCGCTTAGACCAGGGGTAGGCAAATTCCAGCCTTCCAGCTGTTGTTGAACTACAAATCCCTTGAGCCGTTGCAAGATTCTCACAGCCACAAGCATGACTCCCAGAGACAGATGCATCATGGGATTTGTAGTTTCACCACAGCTGGAGGGCCAGAGTTTGCCCACCCTTGCCCTAGCACCAAAAAAAAATAATAAGCACTTAACCCTTGCTGCGCGGGGCTTAGCCCCACTGCAAGGGTTCATTTTTACATTTCCTGGCACTCATCTTTAAGGAATCTAAACTATTTCCCTTTATTTATCTGTAAATATTATGTACTCCTTTGTATTGTCTTGAACCGTTAAGGTTACCACGCGGCCAGTATTTTACCAACCTGCCTGGAATAAATGCGACTTGATGGCGATATTGTTAACAGTAAAGAGATTATAAAGTTGATATTGTTTCCCAGGAAAGGTGGTAACCTTAGGCAGCCTTCTCTTCACTGGAATAGCGTCACCATAGCAACCAAGAAACTGACCGGAGAATGCGCCGGCATCTCCTACACATCAACTTTGCGTTAGGCATGTTCTAAAACCATTGCCAATGGCAGGAGAGATGTGTAGAGAGTGGTAACCCTTAACAACCAATCAGATTTCAGCTGACGAGTCAAATTACACATTATGTCTGGTTGCTATGTGTTACTGTGATTTCCACATCATTGTTCTACACTGTCTTTTTCATCTTCTCTTCAGCAGGAAATGTAAGAAGCATTATATCACAGTGTGACATTTCAAATGCTCGGGAATAAGGAGCCTTTGCTCTTTGCTTTCATTGCTGAAGTCCGGAGCCCAAGGTGTACACATACCTAAAGCAGTCTGTTGCTAAGTCCAGATCCCAAGCCATTCTGATCGGGCAAAGCTCTGCACTTTCTTGCCCACTAAATCCTGCCTCATGAACATTCCGATTGGCCAGTGAGGTGGTTCATCATAATGATTGGTGTGACAATGGCAGTCTCAGATCCCAGCGCTGCCACCAAAAATCACCTTGTGCAGAGATTTTTCAGCTCTCAGGACATAACTCTAAGCACCAGCAGACTGAGAGAGGTTGTCACTGGTGTCAGTTAACTCCGCAGATTACTCTTTACACACAAACACAAGCCACCAGCTAGTAGCTGTAGCAATTCTGAACACCCAAGAAAGTATCTGTGGTACTTGCTACCACACCCAGGCAGGAATGTACAGAGTTTAGGATATGGTATCTTTCTTCAAAGGGGCAAGGATATTTGTAGTTTGTTATTTTAGCACTCAGATTCAGCTGAATGATTTTTTAACATTATTTTAATTAGGGATGCACCGATATATCGGCCGCCGAGAGATATCAGCCGAAAATGGCACTTTTGGCAAAATGTCGAAAGTGCCATTTTTTGTCATAAATAGCTGTGCATCCGTGATTTCTCTCCTCCCTGCTGGGTGCTGCTCTGTGTCCCAGTGGGGAGGAGAGAAACTGTCACAGGAGGCTGAGTGGTGCAGGAGGAGAGCACTGTGAGCAGCCAGCGTCACTCCTCCCCACACCGCTCAGCCTCCTGTCACAGATCAGGTGTGGGTGGAGACAGCCATTGCTGTCACAGGAGGCTGAGCTCACCTCCTGCACTGCCCTGCCCAGCCTCCTGTGACAGATGTCAGGAAGGAGAGTGGTACAAGCAGTCAGCGATCAGTTATTGCTGAGTGTTTTGTAACTAATTGAGGACAGAGTATGGTTACTATATCCTCAATTATGGATGAATGGGAAGTGATCTACGTCACCTCCTGTTCATTCATGATTGTGGTTATAGTAAACATACTCTGTCCTCGTGTTATGAATAATCAGGAACACTCAGTATAGAGGATGTTTGTCTATATTATAAATAAAAGGGGAAGAAAATCCACAATTTTGGGTTGTCATCAGAACAGGAATAAATAGAAAATCTTCCAATAGAGACACTAGTGCGAGTGATCCTGCTCACCACCAGGGATTTCCCTCTCTTTGAAGGGATTTCCTTTCACTTCCTGTTATGGCTTTACAGGAAGTGAAGGGAAATCTCCCCAATGGCACACAGAAAAGGCTGACAGGGGTTGTAACTCTCCATTACCCTATCCAAAACGAAAGAAAGGGGTTTGACTTCAGTTTTTAAAAAGTTAAATATGAACATATTTGAAATACATCTCTTATCTTCCACAAAATATATGCAATTCTGTTTAGCCTGTTTTGTGGATCCGGACATCCCTGCAGTGCAACATACCGTTTAAATTAAACAATGAAGATTGGTCACCAACCCACCCACAGCCTGTTGAATAAAGTATGATCACACTGAGGAGGTCATGACTATACTTACACTATATCTGTAAAAAATAAGTCAAGTCAAAATAAGACTTCCTGTATTTTTCTTGAAGACGTTTCACTGGTTATCCGACCAGCTTTCTCAATTCAGAGCAATTGCACTGCTCTCTCCTGCTGCCAGTAAGCTCCCAATCCTAGACTGATAGCACTGCACAATGCAATATGACTGATTGTGTCCCACTCTCTGTCTGTAACCCCTTTCATTAAAAACCCCTTTTTAGGCCCCATTCACACAGAAATCGTCCAGCACATACTGTTCTGTGATGTGTTCTCTGTCGTATGGGGCAGCTCCCGGGAAGGACAGGCGCTGCGTGTGATTAGTACGCAGCCAGTGTCCTTCTCTATGGGAGTACGCGTCCATACGCCCCCTACGCTCACCTCAAGTGCACGTCCGTGCGGGTGCATGTTTCCTGGCTCGGACGCAGACAGGATCCATCCTGTCAGCGTACGAGTAAGCTCACCCACACGGACGGGCACTTGAGGTGTGCGTAGAGGGGCATATGGCCGCATACTCCCATAGAGAAGGACAGGGGCTGCGTACTGATCACACACAGCATCAGTCCTTCCCGGGAGCTGCCCAATACCCGAATCTTGTGTGAATTGGGCCTTAGTGAAAGGGGTCACAGACAGGTAATATAAGCACAGAGTGATACTAGCAATTGAAAATATTTACTAATAAACGCATACTTGGATCGAATGACGTCGTCGTAACGGTCTGGAGTTCAGCACTAGCAAAGTTGCAGTGGAGTAAAATGTTTTGGGTTTTTTTTTATGACGCTTGTTTAGTTTTCTGCGACTGTTCTCCAATTATCTGCAGTTCAAATATAAATAGATTATATTTTTCTCGAGGATGCGATTTCCTTTTACATTGAGACACTTGGTCCTTGTGTACGGTATACTTGCCCCTGCATGACCTCGTGCGGTGACTTGGCTCGTTATAAATACTGCAGATTGATTAAAGGAGAATTATGAGGTGCGTGATTTTCACTTAGCCTCATAATCTGAGCCGACCTGTGACAATGAAACAGGTCACAGGTCGGCTCAGTAGATCGGGAAGTGAGCGAACACATACCGTCGCTCACTCACCTCTCGATCTCTGCTTGCAGAGAGCCGTGACTGTCACTCGCGACTCCCTGCAGGGATTCCCCCCTCCCCTGTCCGATCCTCCAGCGCTGACTGGCATAACGGACGGGGGAGGGGGCGGGCACAGCTGGCTCTGCCTCTGGATAGGCAGAGCCAGCGGTCAGTCCCGCAGCTGTTTGGTTCTGGACAGCAATGTCGGGACCTGTTCCGGCTGCGGCGTCTCAGTATACCGTAAGCTGTAGCTTGCGGTATACTGAGCTTTGGGTCACGGGAGAATGCTAGTTTGTGCCCTGCCGTGACCCTTAGGAGAACTATGGGGAAAAACACTGACCCCATAGTTCTCCTTTAATCGTTCCAACTATGTATCCTTTTGTGTACCGAGGGACATAACCTGGGTAACAAGCTGGGTAACAAGCTCCTTTTGGTTGATTGTTTTCTGTTTTATATAACACATCTTTTATTGCTTAATGCTTTAATTAGTTTAAACTTTCATGCACATGAAAAGAGAGGCACATGTTTTATATGTTCCATGTGATCTCAGAGTTTGCACTTCCTTTCATAGTTCCTCCTTCACCTTGGAATGACACTCCTTCTCCTACTATGATTGAGGTTTTCTCTGGTGTTACCACTTCTCTGCTCCATTCTGCTTCTTATAAATTAAATGAAAGGAAAATGTATAATGGTTTGGGATCAGTTTCATCCAAATATTTTTGTTTAGAGGTGCACCAAAATGAAGATTTCAAAACCGAAACAAAACTGAAATTAAAAAATGTCAGGCCGAAACCGAAAATGTTTTTTATTTTAACTTTTTGTTATGACTTTTTAATTTTTTTATATTTATTCATTTTTTAGTAAATATTTTTATTTTTTACTTTACTTTTAGGGGCTTTGCGGAAATATTGCAGACCCCTGATATTTACCTAAAAATATCTTATTTTTATTTTTTATAAACTTTTTAATTTTTTTATATTTCATTTTTATTTATCTATTCATTTTTTTTCTAAGTTTGGTTTTCGGTGCTTTGTGGAAATATTGGGGATCTAAACAGACCCCTGATATTTCCCTTTTCAAATAGAAAAAGAGATTAAGGACACAGAGCCCTCAATCTCTTTTTCTGCAGCCCCTGTTATAAATGAACAGGAATCCTCTATGAGTGTTCCTGTTCATTCATAACAGGAGGAAAGAGTGTGTTTACTATATCCACAATCATGAATGAACAGGAGGTGATGTAGATCACTTCCCATTCATTCATAACTAAGGATATAGTAACCATACTCTGTACTCAATTATTTACAAACACTGATCAAATCACTGATCATTGAGTGTTTGTACTGCTCTCCATCCTGACTCGCTGTCACAGGAGGCTGAACGAATGGTGCGGGAGGAGAGCTCAGACTCTTGTGACATCGCTGGCTGTCTCCCCTCACACACCGTTCTGCCGATCTCTGACAGGAGGCTGAGCGGTGTGGGAGGAGAAATGCCGGCCACTCACAGCGCTCTCCTCCCACGGTGCTCGGCCGCCTGTGACAGTTTCTCTCCTCCCTGCTGGGACACAGAGCAGTGCATTATGCCAAAAGTGCCATTTTTGGCTGGTATGTACCAACATACCGGCCAATATATCTGGGTATCCCTAGTTTTGTTTATATATTTTTAAGCTGTTTTATATTTAATGTTGCTGTATTTATTTTGTGTTTATACTGTGTTTTTTTTGCTTATAAACATTTAATAAATCAGATTCCCAGAGCACTATGGGTTAGCTAAAGTGATCAAACAGCAGTAATTATATCTCTTATACCATATCTAAACCTAAAAACAAAAATATAATATATCTCTTCACCTCCATTACACGGTAGTTGATGGCATTTAAAGTTTACAGAATAAAATAAGATTTTTTTTCATGTTCTTATTTTATTATTAAAGTAAAACTGTTTTAAGCTACTGATGCTGAATAAATCAATTACAATGGATGCTGCTCGTTGATGTTTAAATGTTTTAGTTTCCTGCAGAATCAGCTGATTCCCTGAGCACTGGCCCTGATATCATGTTTTAGGGGGGCTCCTTTCCCTTTACAGGGTCCTATGGAGTCACCCTTGTGTGTGTTAGTAAGCTGTGTGTGTCTCTACAAACACACAGGCACAGCAAGGCACGTGACTTCCCTGCTTCCTGCTCTACCCTAGTTCTTCTCCAAGCTAGCAGATGGGCAGCTCCTGCAGACTGCTCTGTTCCTTGTAATTGTGTACGGGACAAGAAGTTCAGGGAAGCTGAGCTGAGAGAGTGAGAGCTGTTCGGAAACATGATGACTGTGTGTGTTTGGGCAAAAATGTAAAGATACTCTTCTGGGAAATGTATATATGATCTGGATTCATTATTAGAAAAAAAGTTTGAAAGTTTAAAGGAGAATTATGAGGTGAGTGATTTTCACTCAGCCTCATTATCTGAGCCGACCTGTGACAATGAAAGTGTCACAGGTCGGCTCAGTAGATCGGGAAGTGAGCGAACACATACCGGCGCTCGCTCACTTCTCGATCTATCCGTGCAGAGAGCCATCACTGTCACTCACGGCTGCCTGCAGGGATTCCCCCCTCCCCTGTCCGATCCTCAATTGATGACTGTCGAAACGGACGAGGGAGGGGGGCGGGCACAGCTGGCTCTGGATAGGCCGAGCCAGCTGTCAATTCCGCAGCTGGGTGGATCCAGACAGTATTGTCGGGATCCGTCCCGGCTGCGGCGTCTCAGTATACCGCTCGCTGTAGCTCGCTGTATACTGAGCTTTGGGTCACGGGAGAAAGCTAGTTTGTGTTCTCCCTTAGGAGAACTATGGGGAAAAGCCCTGACCCCATACTTCTCCTTTAATAATACTTTAAACTTTCTTAAGGAAATGACAGAGACATTGCATCTCTTGTAAGATTACCAGCTATTCCCTGTACTTGCTGAAAAGGATTTTAGCCTAAAAAAAAAAATAAAGCAGCCACTACATCTATGGAATGGTAATATGCAATATGTTCTCTTTTTGTTTTTGGGTTTAGATATTCTTTAAAGCAGTTTGAATCTAACATCATCATTGAATCATTCACTTGTCATTACATCTACTTTCCTCTTCAGAGGATCATTTGTTCAGGGATCATTCAGGGTCACCATCAACTTCCTCTGGCTCAGAAATAACACAATCATGTAAATCCTGAATCCTTTGCAGTTTTTGGTTGTGTTCACAAATGCCTGACATACATCACAGCTACATCTTTTTTACCTTTTGACTTGCTACAAAAAAAAACATTTGTTCCCCATGGTCCCTGTGTGTGTTGTAAAGTAGTCACAGCTCCAAGCTCACTCCTGTGATGGACTACAATCTCAATACAAATGAGTAAACTAAACATGAGATTGTAGTCCATCCCAGGAGCGAGCTTGGAGCGGTGGCTACTTTACAACACACACTGGGACCATGGGGAACAAAAGTAGCCACCCTCCAGAAGGAAGGACAGTGTCAGCACCAATTCAGAGATGATTTGAGGATCTACAGCTGAGTGATACACAAATAAGATACATTTCTGTTAATAGTTCAGGTACTTTAGTGCATTTTTAAGGTTTAACTCCTGAGTTTAGTGTCACTTTAAGTAAAAACAACTTTGAACTCCAGACAAAACTTTTTTTACGGTTTATATAAAAGGGGGGGGGGGACCAAGGGTGATGACAAAGTATTACTGTTGTCATGCAAACAGAAGTAAAGAGGACATCTTCCAGTGCAGACACCTTCTTCAATGATAATTGTCAATCCTCCTTCCACTTCCATCCTCCTATGTCTCTGTGGAGAGGATATAGAAAATCTCAGTAACTGATCGACAATATTGAAAACCTGACCATAGTTCTAACCCTTTCTTCATTACCACCTTATCTAAAAATAAAGATTTTGGCTAGAATTATGGGAAATCACAGGTTCATTTAAAGCTGATGTCTTATAGCTAAAAACTCCACGTAACCACATGTTAAAAAATTCACATTTTAGGCCTAGAGATTACATAGCAGGCATATGTAGGCGCACCCCGTGCATGCGCTTACAGTTAAATGTGCGTGTACATGGGGGCTGGGTCTTTTAAACATTTTTTGGAGGTTTTTTTATTCATTTAATTTGATTAAAGTTTTTTTTCTACTTAACTTTATTGCTATTATTATGTCATAGCACAGTATAAATGACAGATTCTCCTAAAAGTGACACTAAACTCAAGAGTTAAATCTTAAAAATGCATTCAAGTACCTTAACTACTAACAAAAATGCAGCTTATCTGTGCATCACTCGGCTCTATGTGATGCTGTGCTTGATTGGCTTCAATAGTGTTCAGATGTGACATTAGGGGTCTAATAGACCCTAAATGTTTTCTTACAGCAACATTAAACTCAGAAGATACAATTTTAAAATACATTCAAGTACCTTAACTATTTACAAAATGTATCTTATTTGTGTATCACTTGGCTGTAGATCCTCAAATCATCTCTGAATTGGTGCTGACACTGTCCTTCCTTCTGGAGGGAGGGACCATGGGGCACAAAAGTAGCCACCCTTTAGAAGGAAGGACAGTGTCAGCACCAATTCAGAGATGATGTGAGGATCTACAGCCGACTGATACACAAAAAGGTAAAGCAAAACAAACGACAAACGCACTCAACAATTTGTTACCAGTTATACAGTAAGGTGCACATGAAATGGGCTTTGAACAGTGGTACAGTAGAAAGGCATCATGGCACACTCACAAACCAGCATGTAAAACAACTTGTCTCACCACTAAGGACAATGACAGAGGTTTGGATACACGTCTTCTGCAAAGGATGTGTAAGCCGCACTGCCGCGCCAAGGCACCTCTTATAGTGCGGTCCTAACTCTAAACTATGAGAGTCTCCATCTTGGAGCACATGGGGGCAGAAGATATCAAATTGGGTGCAGGCCTGTCAGGAGGACGCCCCACCTCCTTAAAGGTACAGAGACACACAAGGGCGCATGGGGTTTCTCAGCTGCCAATGGGATGTGCGGGATCCCTTGTGTGTCTCTGTACCTTTAAGGAGGTGGGGCGTCCTCCTGACAGGCCTGCACCCAATTTGATATCTTCTGCCCCCATGTGCTCCAAGATGGAGACTCTCATAGTTTAGAGTTAGGACCGCACTATAAGAGGTGCCTTGGCGCGGCAGTGCGGCTTACACATCCTTTGCAGAAGACGTGTATCCAAACCTCTGTCATTGTCCTTAGTGGTGAGACAAGTTGTTTTACATGCTGGTTTGTGAGTGTGCCATGATGCCTTTCTACTGTACCACTGATACACAAAAAGGATACATTGTATTTTTAAGATTTATCTTCTGAGTTTAATGTTGTTTTAAGGAAACATTAGGGATCTATTAGACCCCTAATGTCGCATCTGCACACTATTGAAGCTAATCAAGCACAGAACCTGCTTGATTAGCTTCTTCTCCTGGCCAAGGTGGCACGCCAGCACAGAAACAGAAGAGATGAAAAGCTTTTCACTTCTGGCTTGATTTACTGCAGGGACCATCAGCAAACAGATGGTCGCTGATCACCCTCGGCTCTCTACACTGCCACTTGCCATGAATGTCCTGGGTGCTCAGGAGGAACAGTAAAGCCCAGGATACATAGCAGGAAGGGGAGGTGGGGAGGTGTTTAGACAAGGGAGGGCAGGGGCACCTTCCACAGGCTGTAGATGTAATTGAGCGACTTTTCAGCCTCCCCAATTACTTCTATTAAAAAGCAGACGGCCTACAGAAGGAATGTAAACATCTCCTGGTTGTTATAGCAGTTTACAAGTCCCTGCTGCTGCCAAAGTAAACCTCACATCAGTGGCAGTGAAAGGGTTTGAGAGTATAACTCCCCTTTAAATGTTGCTATTGGAAAAAAATCGGGGAACAAATGAAAAAATATGTACTCGTGTTCCCATAAATGGATCCAGGTATGCAGGGACAGCACACAATTGTATCATATAGCTGGGGAAATGGACATATACATCACCATAATCTCCTCATTGGAACCATTCTGTACTTTTTAAACAGCTGAAACATGCCTCCAGTGTACAAGAACACGCTTTTCTACTCTTCAGTCAAGACAGATTCGGATTCTGTACGTCATTGTCAAGATGGTTTCAATTAAAAGCATGGAAGCGTGTTAGCTGCAGGTCTGTCGAGTGAAAGCATCACATAGAGCTGAGCCTGTTAAACATGCCCGAGGGGCAATCAGTGGAGCTGCCGGGAGCAGCGTTGACATATTTAGACCTTATGTGTGTTACCTACAGATCCTCTCAAGAAAACCTCAGAAAGTCACAGAAATGACTCCGACTTTGAAAAGTCAAAGTAGATAACATATTGGCAGGATAAGGGAATTTTAGAAGGGTTTGCGAGAGTCTAGGAAATAAAACCAGAGAAAATGCTAGAAGAACTGGCAAGCAGAGATAAACCTCCAATGATTAGACCACATAATGAGATATCAAGATTTGCTACAGGAGGCCGCGATGCCTTGAAAGTTAGAAGGCCAAAGTAAGACAAGTAGCAGAGGCCATTTTGGATATACACAGGGCTATTCACAAAAGGGTGAAGAGTTTGGAAAAGGCAGAGATCCCAACCTGAAATAAGTAATTTCAGGGAGGTGCCCTTCTCATTTCAGGGAGGTGCCCTCTGTCAACCCCCCTGAAATGATGGCAACAACAAGGAAGAGAGCATTAGCTTCTTTGCTATCTGCTGTTTTTTTTTAGTGTTCTGACAGCATCAGAAAAAAAAAAACGGCATAGGATCTAATAGCTAGATTGCTAATAGCTATTTCAATTTGCAATAGCCAATAGCTAGCTGGCTATTGCACCCACCCACTGCTGCTGTCAGTCAGCAGAGGTGGACCTAAAGGAGAACTTCAGGTCCACCTCTGCTGATTGACAGCAGCAGTGGACAGGTGCAATAGCTAGTCTGCTATTGGCTATTGCAAATTGAAATATGAAAAAGCCAATATGAAAAAGACAGCACAGAAAGGTTTACTCTGCTAGATAGAGCAGAGTAAACCTTTCCGGGAGAAAATGTTTCTCTCCCGGGTGTCCTGGAGCCGCTATCTAATAGCGAGAGAATACACATTACTGTGTTTATAGCAATAACTTCTGCAGTACACAATGTCAGTCACTAGATGGCAGTTTTTATAAGTTCTGTTATACAGTATTTATGGTATATTCTCTGTTGTATTGAAAGCTGTGGCTTCCTTCTTGTTTTAGCCAAGCCAAGTGCCGCATGCATATCAGACTGTGTGCTTGTGTTTCTCTGTGATGCTGTGCAAGAAGTTCCAACACCCTGATAGTGATATTTACAAGGCTGCATTTAAAGCAGAACGCCAGGGAAAATTATTATGAACCTTTACCATGGGGCTCCTGCTCCTTTTGGTCTAGGGAGGACAACAACAAAGTTATACTCACCCGATCCCTAGAGCCAGCCAGCTGTAACAGCGCTCCCTCCTGCCTCTCTTCTACTACACTGCAGCAATGGAATGTCTATTGGTGTGCTCACATTCTATACAATGTGTATAGAATGTGAGGAATTACGGGACCTTAGACCGCAGCGGCAGAGGGATAGAGAAGCTCCAGGGACTGGTCTAAGAGCAAGCCAGCTCTGATGATTGGATGAGTATAGCTTTTTTATTGTCTTCACTAGACCAAAATGACCAGCTGACCCTTGCAGTTTGGGGGTAGCAACTTTAGATGTACCAAAACTGTTTATTTTGAGGACAAACCTAAACTAACCAATCAATTTCTATCCGAACAGGCACTTGCACTAGTTGTTGGTAGATCTAAAGGAGATTGTAGGGTGTGTGGTGAGTTTTAGCTTAAAGTAGTATTAAACTCGCATCCTTTTTTTCAACAATGAATCCAGATCCAACAAATATACATTGCCCAGCAAGGCATTGCTTTACATTCTTGCCCAAATACTTACAGTCGGCTTCCCTGAACTTCCTGTCCAGTAAAAGATCACAAGGACAGAGCAGACTAGTATACTCTACTAGTATGAAGGGAGGAGGGTGGAGAGGGGGACAGAGATAGGAGAAGCTTGATTTTACTGTGTCTGTGTTTTTGTGGAGACACGCATAGCTTACTAGCACACACAGGGGTGTCTCAATAGCACTCTGCTTGAGAAAGGAGTCACTCTAAAACAGGATATCAGGGCCAGTGCTCAGGGGACCAGCTGATTCTGCAGGAGACTAAAACGTTTAAACATCAAGAAGCAGCACCCATTGTAAGTCATTTCATCAGCATTTGAAATTGCTTAAAATCCTTTTGACTTTAATATCACTTTACCTGCGATGCAATTACATATATAGAGGGCTTACAAAGGGTGTAGCTGCTCGAGGTTGGAGCTAGTACTCTATTTACTATCTGTTGGTCAGTTGAGCATAGGACATACAATGTTAGATTTTCAAAAACTAAGGAAACATTTACAACTGTTGTGTTTAGTGCTGTCGGCCTCCAGTTTCCTCTCTACCCCTTACCCAAATGTCCGGATGGGGCACGCACATTGAGTACATACATGGTCACCACCCAGTACCATCTAGGCAGCCATTCTAGCAGCAGCATTTGTGGAGACTGGGCCTGGCTCTGAATGCAGGGCTTAGGAGCTGCCAGCCTATCAGTACGTAGTGCGACCAGAAGCGTGCATGTATGGGTGGCTCTAGGAGACCACACATGGTAATGGAGCCACCCGATTGATAGCAATGTGGGAGAGACATGATGTAAAGGTTGAACATTAAAAAATGGCAGGCTGCAAATGAAAAAACATATAGCCAGCAATGCAGGAACTGAGGTATGCTGCTATATGAGATTTTTGTAATATGGAACGTTTAGTAACACTTTAAAGCCATAACAATTCTGCTTTATTCTGTAAATAATATAACCTAAGTGTATCTAGCTGCTCCATAGAAATAAGCAAAGTCAGAGCCAAGACTTCTGATTTTAGTGGTCCAGGACCTAAATGGTCCCTATTGCCTCCCTGTAGCCTTGTCCTAGTATCTGCTCACGGTACATTCTGTACACAAAACATTTCTCTTTTCATTTAAATTCATTTTATTATCTGTGCGAGCATCTAGATGATTTATTATAAGGAATGCGAGAAGCACGATGTAGGACAGAAATATATAGCACCACGAAGGCTGAACAAATAACTCTCATTTTATGTATTACTGTCAAAAGCACTTCAGTATACAGTATGTTACCCGTTAATTGCACCAGTATACAGTGGGAGACATACATTTGAGTGTTTTTCCCAGGGGCTGAAGAGCGCAGGTCTTCCAATGGCCATGAACATCCAGGCTTAAACTGCACGCACTATATGGAAAACAGTAAAGCCCAACACCAGCAAAAAATAGACCATTTGTCAAGTTTTAAAGCTTAAAATATAGGCACAATAACTCTCATTTAGGCCCCTTTCACACTAGATGCGTTGGCATCCATTTTTCAACGGATGTCAGTGCAAGGACATCTGAAAATGAACGGGTGTGAATGGGAACAGTTCCCACTAGTGCATTGCGTTGCATTGTGCTGCCCTCCACTAAAAAAAAGTAGATCAGGTTCTTCCTTTTCTTTAGCGCAACACAACCCAACGGACTGGTGTGAGCTGTTATGCATGTCAATGCAAGGCAGAACCTATAACTTATATAGCTTAGTGTAAAAAATAAACCACAGAAAAAAACCCCTAAAAAACGCAATGTAACGCAACGGATGTAAATGCAATATGCAAATTCAAGCCAACGTATCTCTGTTGACTCACATTTTGGCTCCGATTCCACTGTGAATGCACCTCTTAATATATTCCCCCAGATCTACAAAGGATATAGAAACTACTTTGTGGGCACCAAATACCTTTGAAATCCCAGATATAACCATGTAATAGTAGTAGTGACATCACTGTGCTGTGCATAGCCTGTGTAGAGAGCAGAGCTGTGGGCGGGACCCAGCAGGCCCCACCCACTACAGGCTGCCTGTAAAAAAAACTACAGGAGGGGGAGGAGACAAGACCAGTCACCCTGCACGAGGAAAGAGAGCAGCAGTGATTGGTCCTTGTTACAGGAAGTTCCAAGTCTCACACTGGATTACAGCAGAGATCTGGAAGAAATACACAAAGCTCACCAAGATTGAAGGAAAAATACACATGACTCTTGTATTTAGATTATATTGATGTGAAGAGTTGGGCCTTTATTGCTGTCTGTGTCAGGGTAGGATGTGATGGGGATTCCCTCCAATGGGGAACTTTTTAGTAGGGTGGAGCACGGTTAGAACTTCTGACAATGTTTTTATTGCTATTTGTGTCTTCCTGTCCCGCTGACTACCTCCCCCCCCCCCCCCTTTT
>NW_017306934.1:830186-853477 GCF_000935625.1 Nanorana parkeri
ATTTCTTGTATAGGCGTCACAAGAGCAAGCGAGGGCAAAACTCTACAATGACTTCACAGAGAGAAAAAAAGACTTGACAGAAAGTTTAACTTTACCAAAATACGAATTTGGATGGAGTTCGGCTTTAAACAATTCACATCCACATTCATTCACATTCACATCCGTCCTTACTCCTTAAGGAGCACAGAAAACAACTGGTTAATTTTTAGACTGTTGGAGAAAACCAGAGCAGTCCAAAAAATTGGAAGTGCATCTCATGTACGTTTTGGACCTGTAATGATGGAACAAATGGGATCATTCTAAAATCCTGGAGGTTTGGTTTTTATTGGACTGATATTATGAAATGTTGCACAGTTGTCGATGGAACCCCTGAGCACCTGGTGAGCTGCCACTGACTGTTAAAGCCAAGCCCGAGGCACCCCTGAACTGCTTATTTTTTCTAGGGCAGGCAACCTTGGCACTCCAGTTGTTGTGGAACTACAACTCCCATAAGGCATTGCAAGACAGCCACAGATATGATTCCTATGGGCAAAGGCAAGATGGGATTCATAGTTTTTATCACAGCTGGAGTGCCCAGGTTGCCTAGTCTTATTTTACCTTATTTCCCACTTTTGCAGGCATGCTTACTCCTAGCTGCACGATCAGGCTTCCTCCCAGCTGCACGATCAATCTCCCAAAGCTTCTCCGGTCACAGGCAGGGCACACACATTGCTGGTTAGTGCTGTTAGTGTGGTGGTTCTATTCCTTCCCTATCAAGAACTTAAAAAAGCTTTGCATTAAGTTAAAAAAGAACTCCGGGTAAATAAAGTCTTAACCCTTACAGTGGGGCTACCCCCTTTACTGCAAGAGTTAAGTACTCGTTTTGTCTAGGGAGTTAAAAGATATACTCACCCGAACCACGATCCAGGCTCGCTCCTAGACCGGTTTCTTCAGCCTGCCTTCCCCTTCGCTCCAGCAGTCTAAGGTCCTGTGAGTTATCACGTCCCATACAGTTTATAGGACATGAGGATGCCGAGGGGCATTGCATCGTTGAAGCAGAGGGGGAGCGAAGCTGAAGGGAACGGTGTAGTAGCCAGCCAGGATCATGGTTTGGGTGAGTATAACTTTATTTACTCAGAGTTCTTCATTAAACTTTAATGACACCAAATCACCAATCTGTGCCTTACTGTGCTCTTCCATACAGATATGAAGCCAGTCTTAGGAAAACCTTTCCTGAAAAACCACAAAGGCTCCCATTGCGAACCTCTTGTCTATTAATGCTACTTGCCTGGCTGTCATGCCATCCCTAGAGCTTTGCTTCTTTAAGTCACTAACTGAGAGCAAATAAGGACACGGTACGGCCCTGATCCACATATATGTTTATGAACTCTCTTCTGCTTTGTTGAGGACATGAAATACTGTACATCAGAATTGCTCTTTTCTTTCCTCCTAAGTACAAAATTATTGCCGTATTTCAGGGTCACTGTGTATTTGTTCCACGCAAGGCCGCCGCTCGAGTGAGATTTGAGTTATGTCAAATTCTTAGAACTCAGCGGCACAGAGTAGAGAAGATTATCTTGTTTCTGTATGCCGCACTTATAAATGAGAAGATTCTGTAACATTCTCTTAGTTTGCTGCATGCTCTTGTTTGTGTAATCCTTGTAGTAAGGCAGAGGAAACTGATCCAGTAGTAGTATTTAATGTACATTTGCTATACAAAAATGCTGCATGCACAAACTTCTAAGTTACAGGGTGGAAAAAAACCCAATACAATACAAAAAGGCTGCTACAAACAAACATACACATGCATACACATTCTCTAGCACATGCAACAGTTTCTATAAGAGGATACACTAAAAAGTAATTTAGGTTCAATTGTTGTAGGACAACAAATTCTGTATTGAACAGGGCTTCGTGACTATCAAGCACTCCTAGTAAAATGGCTTATGGTTGCAGTCTCTCTCGAAGTGTGGCCTTTAGTCATCCTTGGTTCCATTGAAGCCCTCCCATGGCTTCTGCCCATCCATCTTTCATCTTAATTCCCCTCATTCACTCACAAGAGGAATCCATGAATGGTCTAAAGAACACAATCACATCTTTCTCACAACAGTGATTGGATGGCAACTGAAGTGTCTTTGAAGATGACAATCAGGAGCCTTATCATCTCTCTGAGAACAGTTTTAAAATAAATATGATCTTCCTGAGTCAACAATAGCCCTGCAAAAACCCAAAAGCACCACCGGTGACCATTGATCTTAGGAAGACCACTCTTTATGCCTACACTTATTTGCCCTCAGTGACAAAAGGGAGATCTTAACTATAAGGCATGCCAGTAGGCTTTAGCATAGCAAGAAAGACTTTTAAATATACTGTTCACAGAGAAGATACAGATATATGCTGTATATACTGTATATATGCAATACATGGGTAAATCAATATGTGGGCCTCAGGGATTCTAGTGTCTAGAGATTAGAATTTAACAAGATTTTCCCACAGCAGGTTGCACCTCTACACCTCCAGTAAATATGCTACTCTATTGTATCTTGGATCTTCTTTATTCAGTAAAATTGGGAATTCATCTGGGAACAAATATACGTGTAAACGCTGGTACCAGTTCCACGGGTACACCAATGTACAGCATTTTCTGTCCATACAATGCTGCAGCTTGGGCTCCTGGGTGCCTAAATGCTTGTTTTTGCCCACTTGTACAAGGGAGCTTCTTCATTTCTGCACAATTGTCTACATCTGTCCTGAATATCATTTGTAATTTCCGCTTCTCTGCTGGATCCAAATTCCATTTGAAGCCAGTTTAGTTTAGGAGTGCCCAGTAACCTTACATAGCATCATCAACACAGGCATCTGTAAACACTAAAAAACAATATACTGCATGACAAACAAATAGAAGCAATATTTACTATACCCTTGATGGAGATGTGAATTCATGTTAATGAGAACCAAATCCATTGGCACAATGTGGTCGATTTTCAAAACAATTAGAAATTTCATGAGCAGTAGATTTAATAAATAGGAGCTTCTTAGTCTAAACAGGAGGGAAACCCCCATCCTCTCCAACGCATTTTTCTCTCCTACCCACAACCCTGCACCACATTTCATCCACTTCCCTTTTTTTCCCTCTACTCACCCCTCCCATACTCTACCCTCCTCTTCAGCTCCCCCTACAATACCACTACATAACCTTCCCTCTACCCCCATAGTACTCCCATGGGTCACATTCATACCTTGAAATTTACCATCCCCATTCTACTTCAACCACGTTCTGAAGGAGGTCTTTACTGCTAAAATTCATATACCCATTAAGATTTACATGAAGCCCAATAATGTGACTCTTTAGTGAGATGGAGATACATTCATGCAAAAAAATTGATATATGCATGTTACTGTCAATGTGTGATTTCCCCCCTTCTCCTTTTCCATCTATACAGTGTATCACTGTTTCCATGTATGTTAAAAGCAATAATGGCTGAAGTGAACACAGCCTGGCTGGGTAAGTAAACCTTAGTTTTGAATAAAGTACTAAATGGTTAAAACTAGGGCTGGTAATGATTAAAATTTTCGTGTTCGATTAATCGAAATTTTTTAAAATCGATTAATTTTGATTAATTATAACGCACATACAGATCCAACTACATTGGCCTATACACATACAGCACAGCAATGAAGTAATAAAATGAACTAGGATCACACTAATCCAGCACGTTATTAATCTCACGTGCCCCACTCAATATGGCCGCCGCTTGAGTGGGGCAACTCAGAATAATAACGTGCTGGATTAGTGTGATCCTAGTTCATTTTATTACTTCATTGCTGTGCTGTATGTGTATAGGCCAATTCCTTGGCTGACGCTCGTGCAGAAAGTTTCAAAAACATTTAAATCGATCAAAAAAATTTTAATCGATCAAAAAGATTAACGATTAATCGAGAAATTAATCGTTAATTTGCACAGCCCTAGTTAAAACCTTTTTTTTCCCATGATCTCTGCATCCCATTGGGGTGATTTTCCTTCAGTTCCTTGATATATAGATGATACAGTGCACTCCAGAGGGAGTTAACTCTGTAAAGAGGATGATTGCTACTGCAAGCTGATGGCACTGTTATAGCACCTAAAGACCATGAATGCCACCAGCACACTTCAACAATCAATCAGAGCTTTTATCATGACATATAAACATGTAACATTTGAAAACTTTAGAGAACCCCTTTCTCAGACACAATGTAACTGTTGGCTTAGGAAGGGGCTCTCTGATATCTCTGAAACCTTGCATCTTTATTATTCACAATAAAAGCTCCGAATGTTGAAGTGAACTGGCAGCATTCATGATTTCATTTAATTCTTGTCTCAGGGACAGGAATTGAAAGGAAATCTCTCCAAAGTAAGGGAAATCATAATTTAGCTTTCATTGGAATTGGTATCCCTCTTGGAAGGCTTCACTTCTATTCCTGTTCCAACTCAAAATTCTGGATTGTCAATGTCTTTCAGTCTCAATACCAATGGTCACCAGGACAAGTAGAGAAAGTCAATTTCTCCAGAAGGGAGATTAATAACAAACCTGAAAAACAATCCAACCCTTCTCTATCCAAATTTTAGAAAAAGCTTTAGTGCTGCAGCTACCGATTAGTTTCAAAATCGTTTGTTAGCTGATTATTAAGTTCGATTAATCAATTAATCGGATAAAAAAAATTCTAAATGGCTCCAGTGATGGACTACTAGTTTGTATTGAGATTTTAGTCCATCACAGGAGTGAGGTTGGAGCGATGACTACTTTAAAACACACACCAGGGGGACAACAACTGCCACCCTCCAGAAGGAAGGACAGTGTCAGCACCAATTCAGAGATGATTTGAGGATCTACAGCCGAGTGATACGCAAATAAGATACATTTATGTTAATAGTTAAGGGACTTGAATGTATTTGTAAGATTTCACTCCTGAGTTTAGTGTCATTTTCATGAACAAACTGAGTATTACAAACTGCAGGTGCAAAATAAAAATAAAAAACTAAAACTTTTTACAGTATACTACACAACACTGTGTACACATTTTTTGAAAGTAGAACAAAAAAAAAACATTGTAATGTAAACATGTTAGCATGCCCACATGCTCGGGGGTATGGCTGGCTCTCTTTTTACAAGTTATGATGCCTGCAGCAGAGAAGAGGTGCTCTGATGGTGTAAAGGTGGCTGGGATACACACGTAGGATTTTGCAACGTTTACCAAAGTAGGATATTTCTCTTGGTTAGCCTTCCACCAATTCAAAGAGTTTCCTTCCTTGGCAAGGGGTCTCTCTGCAAAATAAGTCTGGACTTAATTTCTAATTTGAGCATAAATATCCTCCTCCTCCTCCTCTTGCCACTCTTTAGTCTCCTCTTCACTGCTGCCCCCAGACTCAAGGAGTGATGCTGCAGATGTTGAGGGCTCAGCAACTCTTGCAGGTGAAGTGGTTGTTTGCTGCTGCTCCCTCATCTTCCCTTCTTATTGCAAGCACCTCTGTCAGCACTTTTGAATGTACAGCAAAAATTTGCTCTGGCATTAAAAATGTCAGTCTTCTGAATCTTGGGTCCAGGGCAGAAGCAAGGATTATGGTGTTTGGGATCTGTTCAGAAAGGATTTCCTTCCATCTGGTTTGAAGCTGGTCTGTTGCAGTGGCTTGAAGCTCTTCAGCACATGTGACTCAAAAGAAGTACCCTCATTGGACCGCTACAGCCCCTTCACCAGTGCAGGCACGGAAGACAGAGTGATATAGTCCTGGCCACTCATCAATATGGTAGCAGACTCAAAGGGCTGGAGAGCAGTTGATAGTTCTTTGAGAATACCCCACTGGTCTGGTTTTAAGTCCAGATAGTGTTTGCCCCTTTGAGTAACTGATGGATCAGGCAAAGTTGCTGTTACCGGCCACTTTTGTTTAACTAGTCTCTCCTCATATAGTAAGTACTATTCCACCTTGTGCTTACATCTTGAAGTAGCTTGTGCTCAGGTGTGCCCATTTGCTTTTGCTTCTCCTTCAACTTGCTGCTAGCTAGTTCACTTAAAAAAAAATATGTTCTACTAGTCCTCTTGCAGCACTAACAGCTCTCTCAATTATGGAATTCTTTAATGCGGCAACGATCACCAGCTGCAACGTGTGGCCAGTGCAGTGGGTACAGGTCCACCCATGCTGGTCTTTCAGAATGTTCGCAGCAGCCACAATATTTGCACCATTGTCATGCACAATGGCAATTCTTTTTTGAGCTGGAATTTCAAATTTTGCAGCCACCTCCTTCAACCATTCAGCTATGTTTGTGGCTGTATGCCTGTCTTCCAGAGGCATGGTAGTGAGGCAAACAGAAATAATCTACCAGTCATCTGCTACGTAGTGGCATGTAATGCCAAGGTAAACCTTGGTCGCTATACTTGTTCATATGTCAGCAGTAAATGCAATTCTGCTTTCATTAGCACTGATGGCATCCTTTACTTTTTTAAGTGCCTTTTGGTACTTCCTCTCCACTGGTTTGCTTAAATGAGTTCTTGAGGGAATCATATATCCAGGGTTTAGTACACTGATTAGGTTTTTAAATTCGTGATCTTCAACCGTGGATATTGGCTGCCTGTCATTTGCAGAATTGAATCTGTTATCAATGCTGCTTGTTTTGGAGTGCACACGGCACTTGGGTGCACAAACTCTGCCATGGTGCGCTGTTCTTTCTGAAATGAAAAAGATAATAATATTAGTATGCAGAAAAAGCTACTTCTGTGCAACTCGGTGTACCATTTGGTTTAACTTACTGTGATGATGTTTTGCCCTCCTCTGAGCGCAATAACTGTGGTGCTTCCGTGCCACACAAGCTCCTGTTTGCAAATTTTGCAGGTGATAACCTTCTTTGTAGTATTTAGCGTAAAATGCTCCCACGCCTTAAGAGGCTTGATTTGCACACTTTTTTTCATGGCCACCCTGTCTGCCTCTGCCATTTTTATAAAGCCTTTTTTTTTGCAGCTAGAAGTTTAAAAAAATGTGGTGTGTAATATAGTGAAATGGAAAGTGTAAAATTATACAGAAATCAATGCAGAATGGCACTGGCTATAGAGGACTACAAATCCCAGCAATAATACATTATACAGTAATCAATGGAGAATGGCGCGAGCTGTAGAGGAATACAACAAATCCCAGCAATACATTATACATATATTGTGTAATGTATTGCTGGGATTAGGATTCCTTTATAGCTGATGGTACATAGGGCTGTATAATAATATAGCGCAATGTACCATCAGCTATGGCGGAATACAAATCCCACTTTCCCAGCAAAACATTAATACAGTGCAATGTACCATGTGGGGGAAAGTGCAGGCAGTCTTACCTGAGCAGTCTCCAGGCAACTTTCTTCCCCCACACCTGCTCCTCCTGGCTTCAGTCTTCTCCACCATCATGCTGATCGTGGATGGTATCACGTACCTGTGTGGAGACTGGATGTAGGAGGAGGCTTCCCTTGCAGCTCGTGTCCTAGGGACTCTGGTATTGGGGACAGCGTCCTTAGAGACAGTGAGTGGCAGGAGGGCCAGAGGCGGTAACACCGTGCCGGCCAATCCCTGGTTTTGTAGCAGAGTTTTGTAGATCTTGATATCCGAGGTCAGCAGGCCGAGGTCACACCGAGCAGGCAGAGCAGGTACACAAGGGAGAAGGCGTAGGCGGTCCAGTAAGCAATCCAAGGTCAAGGGTATAGGCAAGCAAGAATGGTCAAACGTTCCGAGGTCAAAGGCAGGCTGCAGGCAAACAAGGTCAAAGTAAATCCGGGTCAATAAGCAAAGGTACTGGAAACAAGGATCAGGAGACGTTAGGGCGGTTGAAGAGACAATCCGGCAATGAGTAGGTGTGGAGTCTGGGTTTAAATAGGGAAGAAATTATCTGGAGAGCGTCACTTCCTGTGCTCCTTTTGGCGCGTTTTTCCGCGGACAATCCTTGGCTCGCGCACTTACGGGAAGCCCTGCTTGGCGCATGCGCAGAAGCAGCAGGTCTCTGACAGATGGTGTGGGCATATTTGGCAGCGGCGAGTCAGTGAGAGGTGGGTGAGGAGGGTTGGAGAAGAGGTGTGCAGCACGTGGTTTGTGTGGAGCCGCGAGCAGGGCAACTAATTGAATGTCAACTAATCGATGACGGAAAACGTTGACAATGTTTTCCATCATCGATTATAGGGATGCACCGATATATCGGCCGAAAATGGCACTTTTGGCATAATGCCGAAAGAGCCATGTTTCGGCCGATACATCGGTGCATCCCTGGTTTCTTTCCACCCCGCTGGGCGCTGCTCTGTGTTCCAGCAAAAAACATTATGAAGGTTATTCACTATGGAGCCGAAGGATATAGCCGTAGCTTTGCTAATCCTTTGGGTCACTTTGACTGCCGAAGACCTTCACAATAGCCCGTACAGCAGCCGAACAGCTCAGTCGAGCTGAACACATATGCTTTGGCTTAGCTCAGCCGAAGTCACAGCCGAAGCGGGGAGAATGGTCTGCCTAAGCAGACCGTTCTCCCTGCAAATGTAAACAAAAAAAACGCATGCGGGCCCCCTCCTGATCTATACCAGACCCTTCAGGTCCTTGTCCTCAAAGGCATGGGGACAAGGTGCTTTTCCAGGGGGACCCCTGGAAAGGCACCCTCTCAATGCCAAGGGCATGTGGCCAGGCCTTTGCTCGGATTAAGGATCTGGTTGGAAAATTTAGCGGGTACAACACTTTTTTTCCACCATTTTTTGGGGGTGGAGTTCCCCCTTAAAATCCCCACCAAATTTAAAGGGCCTGATATGACTTTTGGGAAGAAACCCACGTACTTCTTTTTTAACGAGGACTGCATGCAAAATAACCGAGCTGAATGCTGTTCGGTGATATTCACTCACTGCCGTTTGGCTCCTATGAGAATAGGGGTGACCGGCAGCGAGTAAACTGCCGGAGGTTCAGCTCAGTCGATCTAGATGTTGGATTGGCTGAGTCGAACACGTTCTTTACTTCGGCTCAGCTGAACTGAAGGGAGCCAAAGCCGGCCAATGTACGGCTGAAATTGCCGAACGGCATTCAGCTGCCTTTACTTCATCTCTTTTGTTCACTCGGCTGCCTTTGGCAGCTTAGTGAATGGCCCCCTATATCTTGACTTTAAGAGGTTAGCACTCATGCTTTGCAGCTCTTGGTCATGGTCTCACTTTCCGTGAACTAATGTGAATTGATCTATAAAGTACCAAATAATATGTGAGGGCTATGTAAATGCTGAGAATATATAAAGCTGGTCATATACTGTATGAATTTCCTTCAAAAGATTGTTCAAATTGTTCGACAAAGCGATCGATCTTGCCATCATTGAGTCAACTAGTTTCATTCAAAAGCCCTTAAAAATGTTATCCAGACGGCTACTTGAATGGAATCCCAGACATTTTCAAAAGGTTTATTTTGTGCCTTGCACATGCCCATTTTTCCTTAATATAAATTACATTTACAGTTAGAATATTATTCATTCAGATAAGAAAAGAGAAAACATTTCCTCTGATTTTCCTCATCAATATGATCGAATTTGACCCCACTAACTATTAGAAAATCGAAAGAACTTTCTGAAAACCAACATTTTTTTAAATTGAAATTCTTCTTGTGTATGGCCAGTTTAAGTAGCAACTATCTTATTGCATATCAATCTGTTATCATACCCCAACATTAAAAAAAATATATATTAAAAATTGTTAACTCATTTGCTCTTGTGTAAAATCAGAATGTCAGTGGGGACGCCCAGCTGTGCCTACATACCTTCTATCTATTTTCTGTATGTCTTCTGACCTATTTGAGTCACATTGTTTATACCCAGCCATGTACACAAAGCTGCTACACAGACACCAAGACCAAAATCTTAGTCCAGGAAGTAGTTGCCGACCCTGGATGATTCCTCCTGAACACCAATGGACACAAAGATCCCAGTGGAAGGGATAAAGCTAGAGAATATAGCAAAGTGTATTTCTTTGATTAATTAACACAGGGCTGGAAAAATCCCAGGAGCCAGGTCATGAATGTTCCTTAAGGCCCCGTTCCCACTGCGCGATATGCAAATCGCGCATTTGTCGCACGATTTTCATATTGCGCGATATTGCGAGATTTGTCGCGCGATATCGCGTTCAAGCTTGCATTGAGCAAGCTTGAATCGCGGCTAAATCCGCTCCAAAAAGGGTCCTGCTGTAGCGACACACGACCCGCGACAGCAGGACCCTTTGCCCCATTGAAATGCATTGGAGCGCGATATCGCACGGTAATGTGCCGCGATATCGCGGGAATTACCGCGCGATAAATCGCTCAATGTGAACGGGGCATAAATGTTACAGCTGGTGCCTACTTTTTGAGGTTTAGTCCAGTTGCTGTCAATGGAGGTGGCTCCTAAACAATCCTACTGGCTCCTGGATTGGACAGACTGGCTCCTGAGTTCCATATTAATGTGTCCATCCCTGAATTAGCCCCAGTGTATTTTGTAATCTGGACACCCCCAGATTTTTCTTGTTTATAAACCTTTACACACATAAGAAATGAATCTAACACTCAGTACTGGTACATGTGGTGTCAAAACACACTAAGTACACACAACCTAATGCAACCTAAGAACACTGGTCATGTTACCCTGTCTAGGGTTCTCAACTTTTTTGGGGGAAAGTTTTAATGTATAAGTTAGTTTTACGAATTTAATTAGATAACCTGGTTTTGTCAGTTTTATAAGTATTCTACTTGAAATTTTAGAAGGTGAATACATTGTTGTTACACTACATTTACCTCAAGAGGACATCACAGATGTCATAAACTAATCTGCAACACATGAACATAAAATGTCCACAGACCAAGTAGCAGACCTCATTAGAAGTGTTACAAATTGGAATAATTATTTTTTTTGATCGCCAATAACACTTGTTTGTTATTTCCTAACGCAGCTGGCATATTGTTGATATTATTTGTGTAGCGCTCACCCCCGAAGGAGCCGCTGAATAACCGGATATATCTACTGTATGCCCCCTGCACCAACGTACCGCCCAAAGCGTGGATCCGAAGCACACCAACACACCTTCAATTGATCTTATAGCAGATTTACTGACAAATCAGATATGAATAACTATGATACAATAGTAATGACAATAATCACCAACAATAATGTGTAGCAACAGGCTGAGGCACTCTGCAACTCAGTAACTGCAGCTATCTAACAATTTAAATAACACATTTATTATATATTTTAAAGGCCATACAGCTGAGGAGAGTAACCAATGTGGACAAATGGTTGGCAAAATAAGTCATTAACCTCCCTGGCGGTATTCCCGAGTCTGGCTCGGGGGTTAATTTTCCATACCAGGAGCGGTAACCCCGAGCCAGACTCGGGAATGCACAGAGTACACTGGAAGGACACAACCCCTACCATGAGAGGGATGAAAAGTAGGGAGTAAATCCACAACAGCATGAATGTGGCAAAACTTGATGTGTCTAAGAAAGGGGTCCCTAACTATTACTTAAAAAAGGGACCAGTTCACCATCCATCACACCTTTTTGGGGGTCAGACTACAGTCAGCAAGAGTAAAAAGTGCCCCAACTTTGGAGATTAGTACCCAGATAGCAAGGATAACTTGCCACAAACTTGTGGCAGGGTTAAATTGTAATTCTTGTTAACTTGCTGCACACATTCCTGACAAGTTGTAGACTTGCAGAACACTTGCAGCACAAGTTCTAGTTGACACTTTTTGAATTTGTAGCAAATTTGCTTGGCAAATCTACAGCAAGAGTCCTGCAGGTCTTAGCAAGAGCTCAGCAAGTATACAGCACTTTTGCAAAGCACGTTGATCTGGAGACTTGCAATGCAGACTTGCTGTAATTGTGCAACAAAATTGTGTAGCTTGGCAAGTCTGCAATAGTTTAGCAAGTCATTTTCAAACTTGCAGCTCAATTGCTTGCTATCTGGGTAGGAGTTCAAATGCCCCTATGTTGGTTGTCAGTAGGAGCACAAAATGTCCCATGCACGGTGGGGAATGCGAGTAAAAAACAACCATGTCAGTGGAGTAAGACACCCCCACCGGGCATTGTTGCTAATGAAAATAATAAAAGACCCCCCCGAGCACTAGTGACAGTAGGAATAATAAAGCACAGTGGCTTATTACTTAGCACTTCTGCTTTGCAGCACTGGGTGTCCCCAATTCGAATCCCAGCCAAGACACTATCTGCATGGACTTTGCATGTTCTCCCTGTGCATGTATGATATACAAAAGTATTTGCTGCACTCCTTACAGCGATTAGGACCCTTAGTAACAGTAGTACTGTTACTAGTGATGATCACGGATAGCACCGTGCAAGTTAGACTTATAGGAAATAAAGAATAAGAGCACTCAAAGGATAACGTCAAATCCTTGTGTTCATATATTGAAGAAAAGTGTCACATGCATCAAATCGCCAACGTTTTGGGGCCATGCAGGGTCCCCTCATCATAGTGAATGTCACTATGTTGCCCTGATGAAGGGACACTGCGTGGTCCCGAAACGATTCAGATGCACGTGATGCATTTCTTCAATAAATTAACACAAGGATTTGACGTTATCCTTTGTGTGCTGGTGATCTTCATTTCTTATAAGTCTGTGCATGCATGGGGTTCCTCCAGGAGCTCTAGTTTCTACCCGCACTCCAAAGACATGCTGGAGGGTTAATTGGCTCCTGTCTAGACTATCCCTAGTGTATGCATATGTACATGAGATAGGGACTTAGATTGTAAACTCCTTAAGGGCAGGGACTGACATAAATGTACAGTTTGTAAAGCACTGTGTAAATTGTCAGCTCTATATAAATACCAATAGTAAATAACTAATAAAACACCCTCTTTCCCCCAGGTGTTGGAGTCAGTGGGAGTTGTAAAGTACCATTCTCCCATGGGCATTGTTTAATAGTAAATGACCATTCCTTCCAACCCCTGAGCATCGGTGTCATTATTTAAAGATGCCCCCCGGGAAAGATCCTCCTTAAAATAGGTGGAACACCAGCCAGTAATAACAAACAAATGTACTGTATTTACTTAAGTACCAGTTTATATAATTAGCACAGAAAACAGGGTACACAGGGTACACAAATTGTTCTGATGGTTCTTAAAATGCTTTTAATATTTTTGTGTCCTGCCTTCTATGTTCATGAACACACAATAGAGTCCTCTTAAAACAGAAGGTATCTGCATGCTTTTCTTTCATCACAGACCCATGGGATTTACTCCTCATTTTAGGATAGTGGGCTGAGCCATGTAAATCATTTGTTTGTATCCCTGTGGCCAGAAATAAGGCAACTGAGCCCTCTTTATGGACAATGTGTCTGTTCGCTCTCTTCCCTTTATCCTGTTTTTTAAAATAGGTCCCTGTATAAACAAGCTGTAATAAGATTCTTGCAACATGAAAAAGCCATAGTTATCCTTCAGGCGGGTTATGCAACATCTGATAATTACTTTACAGGTTCTGAAATTTAAAAAAAAGATAGGAGAACAAGTTGGGACAGTATGTGAGAATATAGAGATACATTTTATTGGCTTTTTAAGCAACTAGCCTGGGAAAAGATAGATGGTTGCTTATACTGCATACAGCGAGACTCTAGATGATATCAACACATATTTCCATTATCCTTATTATACCCTGTCCATAGTTATTGCTGCCTGTACATATCATGTAGAATGCTGAATAATGTGATGGCTTAATGCAGCATGTTATACATATACAGTATGTATTTACAAAAGAAAATATAAGATATGAAGATAACAGATGTATAAATATACACTGCCTGGCCCCTCAAAGAATTCACTTTAATATTTCAATGGACCACCTTTAGCTGTGATTACGGCACACATACACTGTGGCATCATTTCGAAAAGCATATGCAATGTCACAACATTTATTTCTGTCCAAAGTTGCAATCATTTTTTCCCAAGATCCTGTAGTAATGATGGGAGAGTGGGACCACTGCGTAAAGTCTTCTCCAGCACATCCCAAAGATCCTCAATGGGGTTAAGGTCTGGACTCTGTGGTGGCCAATCCATGTGTGGCAATTATGTCTTATGCTCCCTTAACCCCTCTTTCACAATCTGAGCCCTGGCATTGTCCTGTCATGAATCCTGGCATTGTCATCTTGGAATATGTCCAATGTGCCATCAGAGAAGAAAAAATCCATTGATGGAAAAACTTGATCATTCAGTATATTTAGGTAGGCAGCTGACCTAATTTTTTGGGCACATAACGTTGCTGAACCTTGACCTATTATCCAGTGGAAAGCTCTGACCTATTTGCTTAGCTAAATCCAGGTGGTGACTTTTTTTTGGCCAAGCAGTGTATGTAAATCTACAGTATGAGTGGCCTTTCCAATATATAGAAACTATACTGTTTTTGGATCTCACCACCTTTTATCAGCAGCTGTTATTGTAATTTGTGCAGATTGTGCTGCTTCACAAGGGTCCGAGAGGACCTAGTGGCCCCATTGTACCTTGTGTGGGTCAGATGCGTACCAGGAGGTACTGGGGGTACCCCTCCCACATGTATACCTGTACACGGTTCACTTCTTTCTTGCTATGAAGTGATACAAAAGGAATGCTTTAATTAGCCAGTAGTTGAATAGGTAGGAGGTCCCAAAAGGGGTCTCACACAGTATCACAGTCGTTGACCCTGCCTGCCATTGTGTTCATGACATGAAATTATGAAATTTCGGAGCACAATCTTTCTACATTTGATTTCACAATTAATTTCATGTGAACATGGTACAGCAAAAGAACAGATGTTACGGTAAGATAAGTTATTTGCATAGAGGTGTAGAAGGGTGTGGCAATGCCACGGTGTAGTATGGCAACTTTGGCACCCAGGACTCTCAGCCATAGGGGCTGAGAGGGTCCAGAATGTGAACCATGTTCTAAGGAAGATACTGGCTTTTCAGATTCTTCCGGGTTTTCCTAATTGTAGCTGGGATCTGGAGCTCTGGAGATCTCTTACAGCTCTGGGTGGGATGAAATCTCTGGTCCTGGGGCCAGGTGTTGCCAATGAATGACCAGCCTGGGCTGATCAGGTGGCTGAGAGCAGCAGTTTTATTAAGAAGCCAGCCCAAACCTCAGAGGAGAGAGTTGTGTATGTGCAGGAGGCACAGCAGACTCAGGTGCGTGCCGGACACACGTGGAACAGCCAGGGGAGGCTGGGAAAGGTCGGTGACCCTAGGACCTGTTGGACACACTGCTGAGAGAGCAGAGGGAGGGCTCCCCGAGGGGTGAGCAGTGTGAGTATCACACAGAGGTGTGATGAGCGGCTTGGAGCTGTGGAACGCTACTGAGCAAAACTAAAGACTGTAATTTATGTTGCTGCAGAAAAGCTGATTATTGTAAGAATGTTGGCTCTTCTTGTGTAACAGGGGAAGTCTACCCTGTTGTTGGAAAATACTTTTTGTGTTTGCCATAATAAAACTGCATTTCCTGACTGCAATCGAGTGTTATATATATACAGTGTGTATATAATTATTTTATACACAGCTGTTTCACTTTTGCCGACATCTAGCTTCAAGCCTACAGGAGAACTTCAATGTTTATTGATATTTATGTTAATTTTTGATAGCACATTATCAAAAAATTTTGTTTTACAATTTTAAGAAAACCCATGACTGCCTGCATGCTTGTTGACAGGCTGCGTAAATATGACTAATCCAGTATGTCCAAATTCTGTTAGGTGAGAGAGTGGGGCATGTCCCTTAGCTCTATTTTACAACAGTGCTGTAAAGCAGACTCCAGAAAGTTGGTAGTCTTAACTAAAGTTTGCCAACTGTCACCTGTGATTGGTTAATATGATATATTAGAATGTATTATTTCATATTTACCTGATTACAAATCATAGGCGTGCACAACATATTGCATTAAGGTGTGCACACAAAAGCACAAACACACACGCATGTATGTATGTGTATATATGTGTATAGATAGTTTGTCAGTTAAGACAGGAGAAAGCTGTTAGAGGAGGGAGGGGGGGGGTTGAGTGGGGTGTCATAAATGTTGGACCTGGGAGTAAAAAATGCCTCCTGATAATCAAAAGACAGAAAAAATAAACATAGGATGACAAATAAACCCCAAACAGATCAGAGATATACCACATACATGAATATTGTGATGTTCTGTAGATTCATAAAAAGTTCTGGTAGTGTGTCAGAAAACCAGAATCCACATTAAGTCCCTCCTTTATGGCGTTGAAAGGTAAAATCATTTTCATCTCAAATGTTTTCCTTTCATGAGAGTTTTTAAAATCCCAGAAGGATCACTCCATCCAAAACCTCAAAATTAAACTACTAAAAGGGAATTTTAAAAACTCTCATGAAAGGAAAACTCACTTGCAGTTTCCCAGTCACGAGAACTGCTGCAGTTATGTGAGGAATTTAAGTGGCAATTTCTGCTGGGCTCTGTATCATTGAGCCTGTCACAGAGAGATCTTTGTGATCTCTCCAGCAGCTCAGTGACTACAAACACGGAGCCTGGTGTTGCGGTTTCGGCCAGACCGACCAGTTTATGGAATTTTGCCTATACAGGTGAAGGTGCATTTTTTTGCCCCCACCCCGGCGCCCTCAGGCCTATGCAGTCTTACGCTAGCGCCGGCCATGCCCTCCTCCCCATATATTCATTCCTGTCCCACAGAGTTCCTTGCTCCCCATACATTCCTGTCATACAGTGTACTAGGAATGAACCAATACCATTTTTTCAAGACCAAATATGAGCACTGATACTTTTCCTCAAGTACTCGCTGACTGTTTTTCGAAAACAATACAGGTGGAGTGCCAGGGCCCAGTCACAGCTGCAAATGCTGTGCCCCTGGTAGTTCTGCCACTGACTCCAAGCTGTAGAAGGACTACAAATCCTAGCAATACATTATACAACAATGCAGAATACCACCAGCTATAGAGTACTACAAATCCCAGCAATCCGTTATACAGCAATGCAGCATACCACCAGCAATAGAGGACTACAAATCCCAGTGATACATTATACAGCAATGCAGAATACCACCAGCAATAGAGGACTACAAATTCCAGCAATACATTATACAGTAATGCAGAATAATATGAAGCTACATACTCTTTGTTGCTCACCAGGGCTATGCGACGTCTTAGAAGGGCTCTGCGCATTCTCACCAGGGCTGCGTGCAGGTCTCACCATGTCCATGCAGTCTCACCAGAGCTGTGCGGTCTCACCAGGGCTGTTCTGGGGGCAGGTCTCACCAGGACTGTTCGGGCAGATGCGGCGGCGAGTCTCCCCAGTGCTGTGCGGACGTGTGTGGGTCTCCCCATGGCTGTACGGGCAGGTGTGGTCGATGGGAAGGAGGAGCAGGGAATGTTCGGCTGGACCGGCGCTGTAAACAGTCCCCACGAGTTCCTCAGCAGGCTGCTGCAAGGTCTCCAGCAAGCATGGGACCTTACAGCAGTCAAAGTAGTATCGGTATTGGTGCATCCCTACAGTGTACCCCTCTCCCCATACATCCCTGCTACAAAGAGTCCCCCCATATTCTTCTTCTTCGGGCCCTCCTCTCACCAGGGGAGAAGAGTACAGCCAGCTCCCAGTCCCCGGCATGCTGGGGGTCCAACATTGAGCTGCCCTCCCTGCAGGGCTTGGCCAGGTCACTTTCAGCCATTGAGCAGAGTCGGTTAGCCGAACAAGCAGACAAAAGGGGCAGGTTTGGCCAGTTTTGGCCAGCCTGAACCTCCAGCTGCTGAAGGCAGACCTTATTAAATGACTGGCAGTTTTGGGAGAATGTTGGGAGAGGAACGTTGCATGCGGGTTGTCTTTCTTGTGTTGACTCATCGCTTATCATGATCGCGATTGAGCTAGATGGACAATATGGGGATGAGGCCCCTGACCCTATGAACATGGGGACTATATCCCTTTCCAGGGGGGACCAGTAATGTTTTATGGGAGGGCTGATCTATAAATTTATAAATCTTTTTCCCAGCATATAAATGGGCAAATGCGGTCCGCACTAGATGGTGATAAAGAGTATAGTGCTGAGTGCTCCTCAGCTCCAACTAGTGGCAGATCTAGAAATCAGCCCCAAAGTGTTGAAGGAGGTTAGTATTAATGGTTAATTTGTAGAATTTTTATGCTTCTGATTGTCAACACCCCCCTCCTTCCGATATGTCTCTAAGGATGACATATCGTTGTCATACTGTTGATTATAGGAGGTGTTATACAGCCAGTAAATGTATATACTGCTGCTTTGGGTGGGTTGATAGGCTGCTGACATTTAGAGGTTAACAGATTGTTATTATTTAATTTATTTATTAGCTATTTAAATTCTGTCCAGCCAGTCCTATAATTTGCAAACATTGTGATACCACTATTTTTTCTCTTCTAGCTTTGCTACTTCTTGGCATCTCTTTGTCTCTAGCCTTCTCACTTACCCAATGAATCAGCATCATCATGCTGCTGGTACGTCAACAGAGAGGTGGAACAGGAAGTTATAAAATATGAGAGAAATTGTGGATCACAATAGCTCAACAACTCAACAGAATGGCAAACATTATGGCTAGTAAAACAGTACGTATGCATCTATTCAAAATGTGAATTTTTCAGTTTGCCAGAATAAATACATGACCTTTGGAACATACTATAGTGGTAAGAAATATATTACACATAAATATGCACATGGAATATACATAGGATTTATCCTGATGATATGTACAATGTTGTATCTCAGTTGAGTTTTATGGCCCATGTTGTAGTGTCTATATTGCTGTGAATATGATATTTGTAGAAACATGCCCAGGAGGAGGATCACTGTGTTACAATAAATGCACATTGATTATAGTTTTGTAACATTGTGAGTCAACATTGTGCACTATATAATATGTGGAAAGAAACTGCTGCAATAGTTTTATTGATAGGCCACCCAGAAGGCGCTCCTATCTCTGCCAAACCAGCTTGCCACCCTGTGTTAACTTTAAAACAATCATTGGGAAATACCTTGCGGCAGTAATATTGCCCAGTAGATGTGTACAGCGAGGAATATCAGAGATCAGAATTAAAGAGGAACTTCACCACCCCCATTGTTATTTTCTTTATAAATCCCAACTTACCTTGTTCACAGGTTTATCCTGAAATTACATACTTATGTCCAGCTGCAGATTATAACCAAAGTAGTTGCGCTAGTATCTAGTATTACAGAGATTAACCAGCTGCAGCAATATCTCTCAACGTGATCAAGTATGGGCCGGTGTGCTGCGCTTGGTTGTGTGTGATCCACTTTTTAATTTGTCTATAAATTGTGTAGAAATGTGAAATATCACAAACTTAATACAGTGCCAGTGATCAAATCCTTATTTCAACTATATACTTGAATACATGTCAGAAAAACAAGTAGGTGCGTACCTAAGTGAATATTAGATATTGGTTTAAATTGGTGATGAGTGATTATAGGCAGTGCTCTTGTTAGGGGGAGGGGTTAATTGAGCTCAGGTGTCTCTCATTGAGCAGGTGTATATAAAAAAATAAATATATTGTCGTGTGAAAAAAAGTTATATTGTGAGAGATGAGTGTTAATAAATCTGATATGGAAACTGGCTTAAACGAGTGAATTAATTCCGTCTGATATTCAATAATGGTAATCACTTGTGTAGACAGCCGATGGGTACAAATCAGTGTACAAAAAATTCTTATAAAAACCACATCTACTGATATAAAAAGTGAATATAATCGAACAAATATAAGTGGATCACACACAACCAAGCGCAGCACACCGGCCCACATATGTCCAGCTGCAGTCTGCCGGTCCACAACCGCCTGTTGGGTACCACTCCCCTATCTTTTTTACTTACGTCATCAGCGGCTGTCACTTCTGGGTTCTTGAAGCCAGTCCCCTGCCAGCAAGATACAGCCGGCCCCCTGATGATGCTCAGCAGCACAAATGCCATAGAGCAACCCAAAGTCTCCTGAGATACTGTTGTCATACATCCCAGGAGGCTTCAGGGTGGTTTATGCTGTATGTGAAGTGAACGTAATTTCCACCTGGGCAAGAATCCCAAATGTGCTGGAAGGGCCCCCCCAAAAAAAGGGTATTTGGGAGGGAAAAATTAAATATCCAGTTAGGGAAGAAAAGGGGGGTAGGAGGGCTATTAGATAAATTGAATACGGAAGGGGAAGGTCCACTTTAAGGAGGATGTTATACTATCTGGTGGACCATGGTAGAGCAGACCCAGCATTATCTGCCCTTATACAGGGGGTTATGGAACATAATCCAGATGGTATCGTTTAGGCTGGTTCGGGAGAGTTATCATGCTGAAGTGCAGTAGCTCATCCTTTCTTCAGTTTTCTTAGCTGAAGCGTTCATGATATCAGAAATCCCTGAAATGTGTCTGATTTGATACAAAGCTAAACTATTATTCCCATATATTGTACCATTTTCATCAGCGCACTGGCTTTGTGCATTTATTGACTCACACACACGCACAGGCTTTATAGACATTTATTGACTCACACACGGGTGATCTGTTCCAGTGTAAAGAGCCTGAAGTCACACAGCCTGGCTCGTACATAAACCTAACTCATGTGACTTTTCCTTTGAGGTTTCAGAGTCAAATAGGACTTAATTTAATAACGCAGTGCAAAGAGAAATCATGAGCTGTGGCCAATATAGCAACAAATCGTAAATGGATGTTTCTGGAATAAACCATTCAGATGCTGCAGATCTGTCCCTAGAATTTTAACAAATTACTATTCTGGTTATCAAACCTTAGTGATGATTCGGCATTATTACTGGGATCCTGCACAGGCCTAGAATTAGGATCTTTTTAGGCCAGGGTGCCCTATAGGGATGAGATTATGAGATAAGCCAATACTTGACTCCCAAGTGAAAAAAGTGGGAATTGTCCGAAAAGATATATGACATAATGCAAATATACTGCATGTCCAAAAAAAAAAAAAGTCACAGACTCTAATATTTCGATTGACCTTCTTTAGCTTTGATTACGGTACACATTCACCGTGGTATCATTTCGATAAGCTTATCCAATGTTACAACATTTATTTCCGTCCAGAGTTGTATTAATTTTTCACCAAGATCTTGTAGTGATGATGGGAGAGTCTGACCACTTCTCCAGCACATCCCAAAGATTCTCAATGGGGTAAAGGTCTGGACTCTGTGGTGGGCAATCCATGTGTGAAAATTATGTCTCATGCTCCCTGTGGTCAGGTGCAAGGCTTCAGGCAATCAGGGCTCACAAGGCACAGTGCCTTGTGCGGGGAGCTCGGCGGGCGAACAGCCCTGTGAACGCCCTGACAGTTTGTGTGTTTGCCAAACACACGAACTGCCGATGTTCGAGTCAACCTCATGTTCGACTCGAACATCGAGCCCATCACTATTCATTATGTACCTCAATGGGGGCAGGTCCTTGACACTATGGGCTCACCCAAAATAAGTTGTATGATGCTGGCCATCATTCAACTCGGAGGTCTGACACTAGATAGCAGAGCGTTATGTCTGTGGAGAACAGCACCTGAGATAGAGTAAGCATTTTCTAGCATTAAAAGTGGAGTCTTTTAATTTCCTGTTCAAAACAGGAGTTGGGCTTTAAATGTGTAATTGAAGCTTTCCTATTAGCAAAACTCAAACCCCACCAGAAATTAGTCCAAATGTGATCACTAATTTTAATATTAACATAAATAATGAATAACCCTCTTGTGAAATTGCACAGAATCATTTCTGGAGGGTGAGGAGGGACAAATAATTACATTTTGCCATTCATTTTAGCTCTGGGAAAAGTAACTCTGTGTATTGAATGCCATACTTCAGAGAAATGAAAATTTGAAAACTTCTAAAGAATCTCAAGGGTCTGGTATTTTGTTGAGTTGTAAAGCTATTTTGCAGTATAATGTGTCTTGCTGGAAAGGTCACTTTGATGTGAAGACTTTCATGTTTTGTAACTCAAAATGGATATGTTTATTACCAGCAAGTGAATCCAGGCACACGTGCCTATCTAGATCTGCCTGCCCTGCTTGGCTTTATGCCGACATTTACCTTGCACATTTATAAAATAACACGAGATGAACTTACCTGGAAGTTGTTGTAAATTAGATCTGAAAGTATGTGTAAAAGCAATCATTTAAATTTCTTCTAAGCTTTGACATGTACATGTAATTTTCTATATTTTTAAATCTGCAGCTTTGACTAAAATAATCCCTGATGATCCACCCATGAAGGTCCTTCTTTGGGCACTTCCTGTTGTACAATAACAACGTGCTGTCTCCCAGTTTTGTTCCTGTAATGTCCATGCAACAAAGTACTAGCAGGGCAATGAACATGCAATATACAAGTAAAGTGTAACTAACACTTTCAGGTATTTATTACCTCTATTCTGTGACTAAGCCCATTCACTGGGTCGAATGTGTCAAACAATGAGGATCATGGGGGAGTTGGCTTTGTGTACTGTCCTAGTACAATAAAGCTTGGTAAACAACTCATCCACCTCATCAGCTGCTCAGTGAACACCACCCCTCTCTGCCAATCCCTCCAATGGCTTCCAATAGCACAACACATAAATTTCAAAATACTAGCCACAACTATCTCCAACCTCATTTCGACATATCACCCAAACCGTCCCCTTTGCTCCTCCCAAGACCTCCCACTGTTCAGCTTCCTCATCACCTCCTGCCTTGCTCATCTCCAGGACTTTTCCAGAGTCTCCCCATCCTTTTGAACCCTCTACCACAACCTTTCTCCGGTTATCTCCTACTCTGTATGCCCTCAGGGAAAACTAACCCCTTCAGGGAAGCCTATTCCACCTTCTCTTTTGCCGCCGGGAGTCTGTTTAAACTTGTAGAGCCGACTGTCGACTTTACAACAGAAGCGATCCTGGCGACTTACCTGTCGCCAGATCGCTTCTGCGTCCCGAAGAAGGGGCCGCCCCCCCCGCCGGACACCCCCGCCGTGCTTCCCGGGCTCCGTTGCCCCTCCACTAATGCCGTACGTCTCCCCTCGGGGTGTGTACTCACCACAATGTAGTGGCTGTGGTAAGCAGCCTGAAACGCTTTGAAGGAAACAAATTCTCCCGGAGCCGTGACGTCCTCGCAGTAACTTTCAACAGTCCCCAGCCAGCAGACAGTTTGTAGAAACACTTAGGGGTCTATTCACGAAGCTACCGAGGGCAGCCGAGTGAATGACCGATCTGAAGTGAAGTGAGCCGAACACTGTTCGGCTATTCACTTCAGGCTGGTACGGCTAATTTCAGGCGTACATCGGCTGAAATCAGCCGTACATCGGCTTGCTTTGTGTGGCTTCGGGTTGGCCGAACATGCT
>NW_017306934.1:853698-885348 GCF_000935625.1 Nanorana parkeri
CGTGTCAGAATAAAGAAAAAAAGACACAGCTGTGTTTCTCTCCTTGGCGGCCGGGAGCGGGAGACTCCCGGGGCGCCAGGGAGAGTTTGCTGTTTGGAGATCAGTGTCCCTGGTTAGCAGTTAACCAGGGACGCTGATCTCTCTGAAAGTAACCGGAGCCAGCCGTAAGATCACGGCTGGCTCCGCCCAGCTGTCAGAAGCTCGGCCAGCTTCGGCTTTCAGCACGGCTCAGCAGAGCCGATGCATATGCGTTCGGCTCGGCTGAGCCGCTCGGCCATGATCGGGAGCTGTACGGGCTATTGTGAATAGCCCGTACAGCAGGCTCTCGGTTCGAATTAACCGATGGACTCCCGTAACCGAAGCTAGCCGAAGGATCTAGCGGCAGCTTCGTGAATAGACCCCTGAGACTCCTGTAGATGCAAATTTTAATCTTTGAATTTATAAACTCTTTTTTTGAATTTATAAACTTTCCACACTTGGAACACCTTATTGCACCTATGGTGTTTGAAAAAAGAAGTACACAGCACTTGTTTTAAAAAACTTTTTTCAATTTATTTGATATGTATAAATGTACATTCGTTGTATATTTCCACATTTATATTAAAGTGACATTAAACTCTCAGATTTTTTAACATAAACCAATACTGTAATGTGTGCCCTACTGTAATCCATGGTTGTTTCCCTTCTCTTTGCTGTATTACAGTATTGTTTTATGTTAAAAAATCTGAGGGTTTAATGTCACTTTAAGTTTGATTGATTCACGGATTAACACGATTTCAGTACATCATTTATTGTATATTGTTTGCGGTATATTGTTTTAACCACACTCACTTTATTTATCCACCATTTTTCGTTGGCGCTGCTTATATTGAAAATATATACGATTTGACCTCTGTGGTCCTTATTGCCGCAGCCTTTTTATTTAACCACTTAGTTTAGTTTAAAACAGAGCACTTTTGGTTCACCCATCCAGCGCAGAATCAATAAACACATATGAAATTAAGATTGATTTGCAGTTAGTGTGCACTACCCTGGGGGGCCACGTGTGTGGCACTAGGAGGATCGGTTATAATCACCAGCACTTCACCCAATGATTTAGAGGACTTTTTTTGAATGAAAATCATTTTTTATTTTTTCAATATAAGAAAGACTGTTCCACTATAAAAGTCACAAACATTTCACGTTTGTTACATCTGGAAGTTTACCTATGCAGATTGGTATCGCATCACTGGTTCATTTATGAATTTTGCTGTTATTCTTTGATTATTGTGTTGTTCACTGTGATTCACCCACATCATTTTCACGGAGTTAATTGTACACATAAACAATTTCCAGTAATTGGAACATCATTTATTTTATCCAGTTTAAAGGGTCATCTTTGTTCACAAGTATAAGGTTTAAGGCACAAGAAGAGTATATTAATATTTTTACAAGTATTTAGATTTAAGCACTTTTAGGGGGTTTAGCGCCGCAAAACCATTGTTTATACCATCAAATAAGCATTTAGCAGGTCCCTCATAAAGAGGTATGGATTTCTGAATGATATTTCCAGATTGTCTCCCTTGGATTCACCCTACTGGCTACAACTGACATTGGAGGTGAAAAGCTAAGTACCAAAACTAACAAGGAAGAGTAAAGTGCTTAAGAAAAACAGTAGTTGGTGAGGAACTCATTCAACCGAAGTCATCCAGGAAATGTTGATGATGGTTGCAAATGTGTAGAGATGAGTATTAATGTGACCCCTGGGGAGATAGACATACCTGTGGAATGCAAGACACAGTGTGGGATCATTATCACAATGACAATAAGGAACAGGGATCTAGGTGCTGAAGGTCCATACAATTATAACAGCAAATTTCACACAAAAGTGCTGATTTGCCATAAAGAACCAAGAGGAACCCCGATACTCAAGCACTGTTCAGCTCACCAAAATGTATTTCTAACATACACCGGTATGACAGGAATTCTGTCCCTATACATCTTCTGTATTATCAATAAATTGCAGTCGGCACTACTGGTGCGCACATAAAGTGAGCATGTATAGCCATGATAAAAGTAGAGCTAAGCTACAAACCAAGCAGGATGCACATCGAGTGGTATTCATAACACCCAGTCATGGTAAATTATATTCTACACTCGCTGACATTGAATACATATGCTGATATTTCCTAGAAAAAGCTTATACAGCATTTCTATTCCCTAGAGTCATTACTTTAGGTTTGCTTATCAGTACACTTTACTTAAAAGTGAAGTAGGATGTTCAAGAAAAAATAATAACTTTATTTTTTGCGTATAGCTTCAAAAAGCATATTTTATGGAATTAGATAGGAGCTGGTAACACTTTACAGTAGCAACAAAGTACACAAGGCATTTGAGACAAGATCATCATTGGAAAACCTATACCAGATGGTGTTTTTACCAGGAGATGGACATGTGGGTCCAATATACTCCTCAACATTTTTACTGTTCTCAAACCATTTACTTGATAAATAGATACTTAGTAAAGGTATGCCAATAAATTATAGAATCCATGCATACATAAGTATGTTTACTACACAATAAAACATGCCTTAGAGGTTAGTACATCTAAAACCAACATTTCAGCTTTAACAGAACTAGTAAACTTGACCTGACCTGAAGGATCTGATTTTACATGAAGTCGTGATTCCACAAAGCCTAAGATAAAGCCTTCCTCTTTGCAGCACCCAATTGTTCAACCATTGAATGCCAGTACTTTGGCAGGTAATAGAGGCTCTGGCATTTGACTGGCGAATGGCTGGTATAGGGTATAGTACCAGAACGGGAAGGGCTTAATCTCAACTGGGGCAGAAGTTGAGGCCCCATGTTTAGCCTGAGTACTTGTTCCCAAGGAAGCTCCAGAGGTTGCAAAAACACTTCAGCTCTGTTTTTATTTTAGGGATGGTCATGTTCACTTTAAAACAACACCTGTTATGGCAATAACTGGGGTGTATTTTTTCATTACCTTTTTGTTTGTTTTTTGTTAAGGCAATTGCTGCTTATATACAGGGCTTAGGTGGCTGTGTGGGGTCTCAGGCAGGCTTTGCAGGGTCTATGGTGGACTGTACAGACTCTCAGGTGGCTTACAGGTTCTATGGTGGGCTGTGTGCGGATTCTCAGGTGGGCTGTGTGGGGTTAAAAGTGGTTTGTGCGGTGTTAATGGTGGCTGTGCAGTTCTCAGGGAGCTCTACGGGGTTAAAGGTGGCTGCGTTGCTCTCAGGTGGTCTGTGCGGAATTAATGGCGGCTGTATGGCTCTCAGGTGGTCTGTGTGGGGTTAATGGTGCCTGTGCGGTATGTGGCGGCTGTGTGGCTCTCAGGTAGTCTGTGTGGGGTTAATGGCGGCTGCGTGGCTCTCAGGTGGTCTGTGCAGAGTTAATGGCGGCTTTGTGGCTCTCAGGTGGTCTGTGTGGGGTTAATGGTGGCTGTGTGGCTCACAGGTGGTCTGTGCGGATTTAATGGCACACACTTCTCACTGCACTCACATACTGGACACCCCCCAATATACACCCCCCCTGCAACAAGACCCCCGGCAGCACATTCGCCCACCGCCTCCCCCTCCCCTCGCGGCCGTTCAGTCCTCCATTTGGACTCACCCTGTACAGGTTCAGCATCACGGCCACACAGTGTGCAGGGGGCGGGGCATGCGACACAGACACACTCTCCTCTCCCGCCGCCTGTTACTAGGGACGCGGCCAGGAGAGGAGGTGAGTCACAGGACCTACCCCCTTGCAGGGAAGAGTGATCGCCATCGCCGCGGCCGTCTTTAAAGGGTCCCGCTCAGTCCCCTCTGCCCAGTGGCCACAAACCCCCGGGAATAGATCTCAGTGGGCCCCCCAACTGCCCTGGGCGGCTGCACCGCCTGTAGTTCCGCCCCTGGTAGGTATTGTGAAAGTATATTATATATCAGCATAAAGAGCTAATTAGCTCTTCACCAAATGACCGTAACTAGGGGATATACTTTATACCTAAATAGCACTGACTTTTCTTTTAAACAATGTGACAGATCTTAGCAAGCATCCCTTTCAATAAAAGGGACTGAGCAGTGATTAGCTTCCAAGCTTTAAGAAACACTTAGGAAAGTACAAAGTTTTATTGTTTTTAATCACATGGAGATTATCTATCATGTTGGTTTCCCAGCATGCTTTCTGTCAAGCTTCTATGGAAAAAAGGAACATTCCCATCACAGCATCGGGCAGCCTTGGGACACAAATCACTAGGTCTTGGTGGTACGAATTTCCGGTAAAGTATTAATAAGTCAGTTGATCTTCAATGAATGGCAGCCAAGTGACTTGAAAAGAAAAAAACATTTTGTCATTAATATAACAAAGAACTATCCAGAGTTGGTGATGATGGCCAGCAATGTATGAGATTTTAATTGGATCGAATGCCTTTCTTAGTAGAAATGGCATCTCAGCTCTAATAAATAGGTTTTATCAATGCAAGAATTAAACTGAGGAATTAATCTGCCTGCCACCTATGAGGTCATAAAATAAGTTTTTTCCCCACTCTGAGGATAAACTGGTATCTTTCACTGAGGTTATGAATTGCCTTTTTCTGGATCAACAGCAGTTTAAAAGAATAAGGTCAGGTTGAAACTTAATGGGCTTTGACCTTGTCTCAGTCTCATTTACTGTGTTACCATAAAAAAAAAAAAACATTAGTGTAAGTTCAGTGGTAAAGATATTGTCACATTCTATATTTTATGTAAAGTATGAAGGTAATTTAACCTGTCACAATTCATCCTTATGCCACATCATGGTGTCTAAATAATATATATGATTTTTTTTGTTACTAGCAAGGAATTTTAGACTGATTCCTGTATTGATGGCACCAGAGCAAATAATGGTCTGTTGCTCTAGCAACTTCAGCGCCAAATTATAGCTAATTATAGCTAATCTGCCTACAAACATCAGGTGCTCATAATAAACTGGCCACTCAGTATATATAGATAGATAGATAGATAGATAGATAGATAGATAGATAGATAGATAGATAGATAGATAGATAGATAGATATACATAGATATATATTGTACCAGATATTGCATATTGGGGCTGAATCAGTGAAGCCCCCTTCAGACCTTTTGGGTCTGTAGCGGTATGTTACTGCATGCACTATAATGTATGTGATTTAGCTTGTTAAAGATCAACTGAACTCTCAGTTGAAATAGGCTAAATATATTCCAGATGCATAAAATAAACAAGGTGTGCAAAGTCTTACAGATTGTTTTCAGCTACAGAGTACAAAAGCTGTTCCCTGCTACGCTGTAAAGAAGGACCCCTGTTCCCTGTGTGAAAGCTGTGGTCTCTGCAGAGATCTGACACACCCCTGCTTAGTCAGACCAATTGCTCTGCCTCCAGTAAACCTTATGCTGATTGTAGAGCTCTAGTGCTGACTCAGTAGGGTGTATCGGACCTCTGCAGAGAGACTACTGATTTGACACAGACAGCCAGGGTCCTTTTTTTGCAGCATGCTGACAGGGGACATGCTTTTCTACTCAGGCTGAGGGCTGCTTTCTAAAGAAAACAAACTGTAAGATTTTGCACACCCTCTGTTTTAAAGCACCTGGAATGTATTTAGCTGATGTGAACCGAAAGTTTCATTGGGCTTTAACATGCCCTGTAAACAAGAAGGTGAAACCTGATAATTTGCTATTGGCAAAAACGTAAACTTTTTTGCTCGTTGTGACTTGGAAACATAAGTAACATTTATAAAACATCTTGCAAATGGAAACAAAAGAAATATAAGCTTTAGTCAAGCAGTCCCTGAACAATTGGAAGCATATAATCACATTTTTGCTTTGAATAATAAGTAAGTAAATCTATATAGAAAAAAGCAATTAGAATGTAATACCAATGACACAACCTTGACAGAAATGAATGAAAGTGATTTTTTGTATCTCTTGGTTGCCCAGAGTACTAATATTCTTTATTTTTTATTGACCTTCCTGTATGTATTCAGTTTATATTTTATTTTACTCATTTATATTGCACTGACATATGCCACAATGCTTTACAAAGAACACTGACCTTTTATATCAGTCCTTGCTCTTTGAACTTACAGTCTACTATCCCTACTGCATGCATACTGTCATGTACTTGAGAGAGGTATAGACCAATCTGATGAGGGGGATTCTCTTGCATCTCTCATCCAACATCCCTGGAAGGGGTGATAGGGTGTGTGTGGATGCAAAGTGGCATGAGTGCTGGTGTTGCAGCCAAACTGTATCTGAGAAGCAATTGGTTGCGTGGACCAGTTGATTGTAGGCCGCAAGGCCTGGACCCGACACCGGAACACCCTGGTATCAGAGCAGGAGACAGGAGCGTAGCTGAGACACAAATTAAGGTTGTCAATAGTCGGGCAGTAGGTTACCAAATTAGGAGACAGAATCAGAGTTGGGGGCACAAGCTGAGGTCAGTAACAGCCTGGCAGCAGGGTACCAAATCAGGAGACAGAAGCAGCGTCAGGGGCACAAGCTGAGGTCGGCAATAGCCAAGCAGTAAGGTACAAAGCAGAAGGGATGAGTCAGAATCCAATAGGCAGTGCGAAGTCACAAAGGGCAGGCAGAGATCCAAAGGCAGGTCAGAAGGCAAGCAAAGGTAAGGAGAATAATCAGGTCACGTCACAGATAATCAGGAGCTACTAAAGACCACTCAGCAATCTGTCCATGTCACACTACCATTTATATAAGTCGTTTGGTGCCAAGCCTGCATGCTAATGCAGGTACGTCTGCATGCCAATGCGTACTTACCTACACACTAATGCATATCTGCATACTATTGCATGCCTGCCTGTTTATCCTATGCACAAGCCCATGAGCCAAACTATGCCCATGCTCAAGCCTGTACTGGTCTTCCAAGGCTGGAATGTCGTGAACTTTCCTTACACAGACACACACACACACTATGGACAATTTGAATGGATGCTGATTAAGTATAGTTTCAGGCTGAAGAAGACACTGCAACACATTAAACCTCAATTGAAGTCTCATGCCTTTTTGTATCTTTATAATCTTTCATTTTATGGTCTGCAATATATTTTTTCTATGAATCACCATTAACCCTTTCGCTGCCACGCCCTCCGGAACATTTTTCAAATCAGCTGGCCAAGACCAACAGAGCTGAGTAACAGCCACACCCCTCAGTTTAAGGTTTCTCACACAGACGTGTATTACAGAGAAGGGGAAGGAGCATATATAACCAGGTTTGCCACACTACAGAATATCACTCTGGTGCTATTGGATTGAATAATCGTATTTAGACTCCCTGCATAGCTGCTGTAACAGGAAAATGGAGGTAAAACTAGAAAAATGGAGGTTGCTAGTACAACATCTTTCTGACTGCATGTCAATTTCTGTGACTTAGGCTTTAAGAAAACCTACTCTAGCAACAACTACCAACAATGCTTAATTGTGCTCAATGCCAAGTATAAAATGAAATGTATTATTCATCACTTCCGTCCCTATTACTGCTGAATATAAAAGTAAAACACATGGCTTTTCAGCTTGTTAATGTAGTTTTTATAGCATATTATTATTATACGGTCAAGTCCTAACACCATCCATTACGCTCATTTTTATCACTGGCACATCGTTTTATAATGTTTAAACTCATAAAAGGAGTTCTTTGGCTAAGTCAATAAGCAGAAATAGATTGCCATCATCCAAGGATTCACCCCAGGGAATAACATGTATTGTTCTGTAAAACAAAAAAGGCAGATCATTTTGTGACTGCATCTAGTTTGAAATATCTACCTTCTAGCCATCACCAAGCTCCAGGACTGAGAAAGTGCAAAGAGTAAAGAGAAATTGAGTTTTTAAAGTATTCAGTTGTATAACTAGGATTAGGGACACACAAGGGCAGTTGATAGAACAGAGGCATGCAGGGCCATCTTTAATACTGATTGGACCCTGGGCAAACATTTTCTTGGGCCCCCCACTCCTACCCATCCCGACCCCCTAATCAACGCCCCCCCAGCCATGCAATTTTGCCAATGCGTATGCCTATACGACAGGGCCGGAGCAACACTATGCAATATCGATCGCACAGTAAACAGAAGAGTGGCGCAGGTGTATCTTTTGCGGGCTCAAGGGCAGGGCCGGTGCAAGGATTTTTGTGTACACAGGTGAAGGTGCATTTTTCAATCCCTCCAGGTCATAGCAGAGCACACACATCAACGCAGCACACACATACACGCAGCACGGAGGGCATCCACCCAGCTCTTCTCTCTGTGTCACCCGCTCTGCTTTGCGATCATACAGCGCTCTGCTGTCAGTGCTGAGATGCAGGGCCAGTGGTAGGAGTTTTGCAGCAGAGGACCTGCTCAAGGGGCAGCTGCTTTGGGCCCCACAACAATGACTGGGCCCTGGGCAGCTGCCCCATTTGCCCTGTGTTAAAGACGGCCCTGGAGGCATGTTTATTGGCTGACCATCCCCCAAACAAGTACACTGGACTCACCTGAGCATACAAGTTTAGTGCATAAATTGGCAAGGAGAGAAGATGAGGTAGGGGAGCAGATAGATAATTCCCGATGCCTCCTTTAATTAGGGAAAATATTGGTCATTGTACAAGGTTTTCCAGCCTGTCCAACTTAACACACCTCACCAAAAGCACCAGTGGGAGAGTCTCCTCTTACTCAGACAGAGATAAAAGCCTATGAGGCTGATATTTGCTGAAATGGATGACAGTTATCTCTACTTGGTCAGCTTAAAAGCCTATTTGAAGCTATGGTTTTTATTACTGTTATGCGACCAGGCTTCAGATCAAGTAAAGAATGTTTTTTTTTATTTTATAATTATGTGTTGGGGCCTATTCACACCAGCAGTGATGGGCTACATTGCCCAATACAATCCCAATTCAAGAAGAGGGCAAATAGGCTGATGTCGTATGCAGGGGTGTAACTAGAAATCACAGGGCCCCATAGCAAAATTTTGTATGGGGCCCCCGTGATTTCTAGTGATACCCCTTGCAGAGCCCACTCGAGATCCCACCTGAGTGGGAACTTGCAAAGCCCACCAGCAGGGTCACCCTGAGGTGGGCTGGTCGCACTCCTTACCTGTCCGCCTCCTCTTCCTCCACAATCGCTGATGGGCCCCGCCTCCTCCTCCGTCGCCAGGCCCGCCTCCTTCGTCACCGGGCCCTGCCTTCTCCCCTGCTGCCGACCACGGGCCCGCCTCCTCCTCCACTGCCACTGCTGGCTCTCATTGACTCTGTGGAGAGGAACACGCTGCTGCACAGATTACTGTCAGTGATCTGAACAGCGGCGTGTTTGTCTTCAGCCGCCAGTAAAAGCCACCAGCAGAGGATCCCATAGTGACCCAGGCAGCCTGCACGGCATCTGGACGGGCCCCACTTTTCCCCCGGGCCCCATAACGGCCACCTGGGTCGCTATGGTGATTGTTACGCCACTGGTCCTATGGCTTTGGTGCACACCAATTGGCTGCCTTGAAAAATTGAGTGGAATGTTGGATTCTTGTGCAAACACATTCCCAAATCCCATTGAAGTCTATGGAGGCCAAACCTTTTTTCAAGGCCAGTGTACAAGTTTTTGTAAAATAAATGGACATAGGTCAAATTCCTATAAATAATAAGCTTGAGGGATACCTTCAACTTGCACATGGAATGGTGCACCCCTATCTTCAGCAAAAGTGACTTCAACCAGTTGCTGTCCGCCCGTGGCAAAAAACCGGACGGACGGCACAGTCGCATTGGCGGGTTGCCGTCTGCAGGCGGCATTTTTTTTCTGCTTGCGCGCACGGGCAGGAAAAACCCGTCCAATGTAAAGAAGGATGGGAAGGGGGTGTAAAACCGCGGACTTCAACTGTTTAAAAAAAAAAAATCTGTTGCGGCTAAATGATCGTTCTGATCCCCGGCCTTCTTCTGTTTGCAAATCATTGATGGGTGGCCAGAAGTTGTGTTTAGTGGTGTAATAACACCGCCATCAAATGATTGACTTCCAGCTGCATCAGCAGGAGATTCAGGCAGGTGGGCGAACTAGCCAAATCTGAACATTCAGTTCCTTGTTCTTTAAAGTACGAACATTTTGGGTTGCCGAAGGTCATCATTAGTGCAAGGTAATATTGCCCACTTGTTGGTAAACAATATACTTGTTGCCAATGTTATTAACAGTAGAGACATCAGAAGGTTGGTATTTTCTTTTCAAGGTGGTAACTTTAAAGTAGAGCTGTGGCCTCCCATAAACAAAATATACAGTATGTGCTGCTATACTTAAAGTGACATTAAAGTATTTTTTTCCCCCTCCCTCCAATGTTAATGTTAGCACTTACCTTAAATGATGTCTCTTAATCCGATTTTCCTCTTCTTTCCTGTCCTTTCCAGCCTTCTCTTCAGTGCTGCTGCGGGTCTCCGATCCAGCGCTGACTCCTCTGTCCTTGCTGGCACTTTCTGTCCCACGGTGTCTTCATGCGTATGCACGCGTCCATAGACTTATCTTGTGTCTCTCCTCGTCTCCTGGCCGAAAATCGGAACTGTGCATGCGCCCGCCCGAGATTTTTCAGACGGGAGCGTGCGGCGAAGACACGGGCAAGTTTAACCTTTTTAAAGCGTTTTTTTAAAAAACGTTTTTGCATATATCTACTGCTTGCTAGCAGTAGATATATGCAAAAAAAATGGAGGGTTTAATAACCCATTCATTATAAGCACATGCTGTATGCACTTACAGCAGGGGTAGCCAAACTCCGGCCTTCCAGCTGTGGTGAAACTACAGATCCCATGATGCATCTCTCTCCAGAAGTCATGTCTGTAGCTGTAAGAATCTTGCAATGCCTCATGGGATTTGTAGTTCCACCACAGCTGGAGGGCCGGAGTAACAGTTTTCTCTTAGTCCCACAAATGCCTGTTGAGTCTGCCAAGGAAGTCCACCTAATACAGCCTTCTGTGATGGTGTGGAAACAATGCTTCACTGATCTTAAATTCAGAGCAGAGTTGCCACTCTCATGTAGGCTAAGCCTGATTGCATTACAGCGGGATGAGATATTATAGGCGGTGTGGCTATCAACATTGTCACTACTGATTCATAAGCCTGTAGCTTGTTCTTCAGCACTTGTGCACATCCAGTCCTGCCCACTGCTTTCTAGATTGACAGCTCTGCCTCTGTTGCTGAATCCCACCCACTGTGAGCTGCAGCGTCTGGGAGGAGGAACACGTGAGACCCAAATTAAGGAGGAATTGGCTCAGACCGGGAAGAAAAAGGACGTTTTTTGTTTATTTATGAAGCTTTTACATCACATAGTCACTGGAATTGGGACCTGTGTGGACTGTTATAACGGAGTGTTTAGTTGGTCTTTAAGCAAAAAGTGTACCTCGAGTAGTGATATAATTCACAAGCATGTCTTTATAAGATAAAGAACACAGGATATTTTTAAACAGTCATTCATTAAAATTTCCCTGTGTGAATTTTAGGCCTCAATCCAAAAGGCATTTACAGTATATCCCTTGCGTGTGTGTTAAAGTTCTCGAGAGAAAAAAACCTGTATTGTGAGATAGTTGCAATGTTATATTTTTTATTAGTACTAATCACTATGAGAATACATTACGTAGCGTTGAACTACCAGCCTATCTTGGATCGTTAAAGAATTTGAGGAGGAAACATTATTGCTGAGGATTGCGGAGAGTTTTAGTTTTGCCCAAGGTTAATTCTTGCCATAGATTTAAAGCATTGCAATGTTTTTCTCAGTGTGGATTTAGCAACACAAAAAGGAATTCTACTTTGAATAGAAGTTACAGGTCTTTCTGGGTCCCCAAGGGTACAACATACTGATATCAGGTATCTTCACAACAACAGGGTGAAATGTCCAAGCTTACCATGTGATGTAAATTGTGTAAAAGGTCCTCAGCCAGGTTCACCAGCACTGTAGGGAGTGCCACTGCGTACAGCCCAATATGCGCGGAGAGCCCGCTCAGGTGTGAATGCAGCTTAAGACTGGTCTGAAGAAGAGAGAAGGTTCTTCTGAAATGTCACAATTTTTTATTGTATGTTATATCTGCACCATAAATAAAAGACGTGTCACCCTTTGATTGCAAGTGTAGTATGGTTGTTACTATTTGTAGAAGCAGAACTACCGCCAGTGCAGCCGGTGCGTGAGCACCGGGGCCTCAGCCTGAGGGGCCCAGCACTGTCCCTGTGCATAGATGGTGGGCCCCCAGTCTCTGTGCCGGGATTGTCAGATCATCCGTTCATCCGACACTCCCAGCGTAGAGATGGGGGGCCCGCCGGCCGCTGGATACTGATCCGGTGCTATCCGGCGGCCGGCAAGTCCCACCATCTATGCACAGGGACTGTGCTGGGCCCCTCCAGGCTGAGGCCTCGCGCTTCCGGGGACCTCGCGCCCGCCTCGCTCAGAAGCAAGTGAGGGAAGCAGGGACATAGGATATCCCTGCCCCCTCACCATTCTACAGTTTTGCCGTGCCAGGATCGGAGGTAAGAGATGCGATGAAGGGGGGCTGTGGATGATTAGTGGGGCTGTGGTGATGTGATTGGAGGGGCTGAGGAGATGTGATAGGAGGCCTGAGGAGATGTGATAGGAGAAGGGGAAGGGGTGGCTGCAGAGATTTGATTGAAGAAGGGGGGGCTATGGAGATGTAATTGGGAACCTGGGGTCAATGGAGATGCGATTGGAGAACGGAGGGCTGAGCAGATATGATTGGAGAATATGGGGGCTGAGGAGATGTGTTGGAGAAGGATGGGCTGCGGAGATATGATTGGAGAAGTGGGGCTGCGGAGATGTGATTGGAGAAGAGGGGGCTGCGGAGATGTGATTGGAGAAGGGGGGACTGAGGACATGTGATTGGAGAAGGGGGTCTTTAGATATGTGATTGGAGAAGGAGGGGCGGCATCAGAGATGGGAAGGGACCATGATTTGAGAGGGCTGGGGAAAGGTGATGATAGGTGCAGGAAATATGTGATTGAAGGGGTGCTGGAGTTGGAGGAGAGGTGCAGGGGGGACCGTGTTGATGAGAGAGTCCAGGGGGCATAGAACAGAGGGCATGAGAGAGATGGGGGAGAAAACAGGCATATCTCCTAAAACTACAGGGGTCATGTATAGGTTTAAGAGATATTTGTCTTCAATCTATAGAAAATAAAAATTAACCGGTCCCCATTTATTCATTTAAAGTGTAATAATTATCTAAAATGCTTTCACATACATCCTAATATTTAAGAAAATCTACTGCTATTTTTAAGAAGATCTCCAGAGTTGTTCTGCCTTCTTAAACCTGTACTATAAATAACGGGGTATATGAGTGTGTGCATGCATGAGTAAATTACTTTGCATTTTTGTTTGTATGTATGTATGTACATATGAGCAGTGGCGAACAATCGCTATAGCGACCCAGGCGGCCGATATGGGGCCCGGGGCACAGGGGGGCCCGGCCAGATGCCGTGCGGGCCGCAATATGAGTGTATGTATATGTGCCTATGTAAGATGGGGCCTCTTGTTTAAGTTTCGCCTAAGGCCTCACAAAGTCTACAGCCGCCTCTGGGAGTGAGGACCCAGCAAACAGAATACACACAGGAAACAGATGAAGACAGAAGACCAGCCAGAAGAGGTAAGGGTAAATAATTCATTAGCCATTCTATAGAGGACTACAAATCTCAGCAGTAAGTTATACAGAAATGCTATTGTTATATAAAGTATTGGGATGTGTAGTCCTCTATAGCCATACTGCATTGCTGCAAATAATAGGGACGCACCGATATATCGCCCGCCAAAACATATCGGCTGAAAATGGCACAGGAGAGCGCTGTGTTTGTGGGGGAGGGGCCCAAAAAACTTGCACCAGGGCCCTTTGTTTCTTAGGTCTGCCACTGGCTGTACGGATACGCGCGGAGCCACTCTAAACACAAAAAACAATGCACTTCAATGTGCACGAAAGATGTGGTGTGAATGATGCACATTGAAGTGTGTTTCCATTGCTGCTGGCCGGATCACCAGTTGAAAATAAAGGGGAAAAAATACTAAAAAAGAAAACTAATGCAGCCACCACATCTAAGATTTGATGAACTGCAATATATGACATTTTTGTTTTTGGATATAGATAAGCTTTAAGTTTAAAGCGGCTGTCACTTTATTATTCTTAAGAGCTGCCTGGAACGTTCACCCAGTGGCGGAACTAGCGCACCGGGGCCTCAGCCTTGGGGGGCCCAGCACAGTTCCCGGCCGCCGGATAGCACGGGATCCGTATCCCGCGGCCGGCGGGCCCCCAGTCTCTGCTCCGGGAGTGTCAGTTCATCCGACACTCCCGGCCGGTGGCGTAGCGAGGGGGGTGGGGGGGCCGTCACCGCAGCTCCCGGTCAACCGGCCCGCATCAGACCCGGGTCTCTATTCAGCTGCCGTCCTCTGGAGGCCCAAACAATAATCTTGCACCAGGGCCCTTTTTTCAATAAGTCTGCCACTGCGTTCACCATTTTATTTCCTCAAATAAATCTGTGTCTTTAAATTTTCTGTGATTCTTGTGCGAATAGAACTTGACAAATAAATAAATAACACAGTCCTCAGACATCCTTGCATGCACCGCTTCTTTTCTGAGATGGCTGTGAGCTGGAAAAGACAGATAAGAAGAACATTGACAGTGCATAAACCATATATTTATGATGCCTCAAAAAAACAGCCTATACATGGAACAAATCAGTCTTACTGATACAGCAAAGGCAATCTGAGAAAGCTCAGAGCACTGAAATGCATAAGCAGTGACAGCTTCGGGGGTCACAATGTGCCATTCCTCTACTGATTTTGGGGTCAGGTGTGTACCGGCAGAGATCCCACCATCAAGCTGGTCACTCCAAGAGCTTAAAGGTGCCCATACACTGTATGATTATCGTACGAGAATCGCGGGAAATCCCATGATCGTACGATAATCGCAAAGTGTATGGAAGGCGTGCGACCGTACAGTAGAAACTTAGGGGTCTATTCACGAAGCTGCCGAAGGATCTGACCGTAGCTTCGGCCGATCCTTCGGCTAGCTTCGGCCCCAGGACCCCTTCAGTTCTGTAGAACCAAAGGGGTGCTGTACGGGCTATTCACAATAGCCCGTACAGCTCCCGATCGTGGCCGAGAGAGTCTGCTGGCAGAAGCTGGACGTCCTCTCTCTCTCTCTCAAGTCGATTCTGGTGAAGAGGTGCAGTCATCTGGGTCCCTTGTAAGAAGTTTTCACTCACTCAGGATACTAGCAGTCGTCTCCCTTTGGCTGGCTGGATCACCCCAGTAGCTGGTTCAGGCCTCGATGTCCTTGGCGGTAACCACGTCACCCGACCTCACTTCAGGCACTCGATCGGGTCCTCTCCGATTCAGCAACTCAAATTAGTCTCTCTGTACACCGCTGCACAGAGCCTATGTGTCCCTGTATGTCAGCGGTGACCACACAGCTCTGTTGCACACAGTCTTAACCCACACAGGGTTACACAGGTCTGTCCTCTTCAGATGGCTGTCCCAGACTGAGGCTGCTCCGCAGATGCAACCCATAAGCCTCCTGTTTCCTCCCCACAGCCTCCTGGGAAATGCAGTTCTCCAAGTTCTTTCAGCCAAAGTGTATCAATATATCCTCTGTATTACAATCCCCACAATCTGTGCTCTCTGGCTCCACTTGCAGCTGCAATATATTTCCTCCTAAAGGGGCTGATATCACAACAGGGCTACATAAGTAAAAGAGCAATATGTATATTAACCGCTTGAAGACTAGGTGTTTATACCCCCTTCCTGGCCAGGCCATTTTTCAGTGTTTAGCGCTGCGGTACTTTGACTGACATTTATTCCGTCATGCAGCGCTGTACTTAAATTAATTTTATACCATTTTTTTGGGGACAGATAGAGCTTCCTTTTGGTGGTATTTAATCACCACTGGGGGTTTTATTTTTTACTATAATAGAGAGAAATTACTGACAATTTTGAAAAAACTAAGTTTTTTTTACATTATGTTATAAAACAACTAATATTACCCACTTTTTTGGTAAAATATAAAAGACTGGGTCACGTCGGGTAAAAAGACACCAAACATGTCAAGCTTAAAAATTGCGCGCACTCGCGAAATCGCAAAAAAACTAGCATACCCAAAATTGGCCATAGGCGACGCTTTAAACGCTTTTACAACTCATCAGTTTAGTGTTATCAGTGATTGATGGCCCTAGAACTATTGCTCTCATTCCGACGTTCACGGCGATATGTAACATGTGCGGCGTAATGGGCGCAATCGTTGTTTTCGCAGGTATGCGCACCTGATGCATGTTTACATGCGTGTATGTAGGGGTGGGGACTTTTTAAAAAAAATAGGTTTTTCTAATTCTTTTTTATGTGTAACTTTAAAAAAATTGGGGGGGAAACTTCACATTTTTTTTATTTTTATTTTTTCACTTAACTTTATTGCTATCACAGAGGGGGCTGAGAAACCCCTCTAAAATAACGGGCATCGCTGTCTGTTTTAAAATAACCGGCATTTCCCGCTCGCGCGCATGCTGATATGATTTTTATTGAAAGGGGAAAAGGTCCACTTCAAGCTAACCCACAATGCTCTGCAAATCTATGGGCATGCCTTGATAAAAATGGGCTGTGCCCCACAAAACCAGCCAATGCCCTTCTACATACACCCTCTATATATACTAAAAGTACAGTTATTCTTTAATGTAATAGGCAGAGATACATTCTCAAAGCTATGTTATTCTAGATGCATGCCATCTCTTTATGTTTATTTTGCATACTAGAATTCTGCAATGTAAGTTTTCAGTTGGATGATTAGCTCATGAGGGCATTCATTTATATCTACTAACCTACTCTCTGCATTGATAAATAAGCGCTGCCAGGTCCACAGCAAACACTGCTGAGTACCAGGCAGGGCTTTGTTTAAATATTATGCTGCCATAATTAAATATAAATGATGATACCCTATAGTACAAGCTCCATCCCTTGTGTCATGTGATTAGCTTTATTAGCTTATAGTGCTAAATTGTGCAAGTGGAGGAAACAGAAACTCTTTTATGTGTACCGATCAGGGGTGTCCCTAGACTTTTCGTTGTGTGAGAAAATGAGGGTGGAGTGCTGGTGGTGCACATTATTTACCTGGGGGGGTGTTGGGGTTGGTTCAGGTGCTCATGGCGCATGTTATGGTGGGGGGTTGCTAAGAGCTAGCAACCAGGGATGCTCTGGCTGCAAAGGGTTAAAATTAGAGAATGGTTTCATGTTTACTGAACCATAATGAGTCTTCTGACTCCTCTCCACACCCTTCCCTTTACAGGTCTCTCGATGAAGTCCAAAAGGTGGACAGAAGGTGGAAACATAAAGAAAAAGCTATTACAATTAGTGTGTTTTGGTGCCGGCCTAGACACTGGCCTGCAATTGCCATAATGGTAAATACATCCCTGGTGACAGGTAGCAGTGTGAACAAGGTCATCTTGGGCTTTAAGCCTTAGCACCATATTAATGTTCCTGTCAGGATCATTTACTCCTAAAATGACCTAGGCTTAGGAAATAATTCACTGGCAGTAACTGGCATCATAATTGGTATTTTAGACACATCTCGTACAAGTGAGTCTAATTAATGACACTGTGATTCACCGTCATCGTGCCCTTCCCTGCTCATTATAGATAAATTATCCTCTTCTGCAGATCATTTTTTCTAATGCTTCAATCGTCATTTGTCCTAGAGCAGTTGAAAAATATAATTATTTTAGGGCTTGTTCACGTCAAATGCAGACCAGATCTGCATGAGTTTCTGCACACGTAGTGCAGTGGGTTGTGCCACGTTTTTGATGCGTTCCGAACCGTTTTTGGTTTAAAAAAAGTTTAGAATGTGCTTTCAGTGCGTTCCAGAGCATTTGCATGCGTTTATGATGCGTTTGCATGTGTTCCAGAGCAGGTAAAATAGGGCTTGCAGCAGTTTTTTTACATGCTCTGGAACTGAACGCTGCGGTGGGAACTAGAGCCCAAAATATCATTGGAATACATTGGACGCAGTTTTGATCCGGTCTGTAACTGCTCTGCTCCTGGAACGCGCTTGGTATAAACAAGGCTTTAAGGAGAGCTCCAACTTACAGGAATGAAGACGATTGTATTAACTAGAAGAGCTGCAGAAATCACTCAATACAACCAATTCACATTTTCCTCCTGTCTCTGGCAGGGAAGCTAAATTAAAAAAGAACTCTGGCTTTTAGGATTTAACTTACCTAAGCTAGCAGATTGTCAGTCCTATCCTCCATCTTTTATTCACTTCTCATTTATATAGTCCGTGCACTGATGCTTACAATTCCTCATTCCAGCAATGCCTGTAATGAAGCTTCCAAGTACCAGTCCCTTCAGCCACCACGGCAGAGGGTAGTTCTCAGTGGAATACAAGTGCAGTGACGCTACCACACTTGTAGCCCATTGACGCTAAGTGAATGTCTGTACTGATGGGAGGAAGGGTCTAAAGCAGGGGTGGCAAACTCAAATTCATCGGGGGCCGCATCAGCAGTATGGTTACCCTCAAAGGGCCGGTTGTATAGGACTATGCATCTACTCACATGTGCCCATCTCTGCACCTCTGGATGATGACTATACATCCTTATCACACGTTTATATTCCACGCCTGGTGCTGCTGCACATTCCTACACAGCATACACCTTCCACCAACCATCACTGCAACTTCCAGCACCATGCACTCCGCTTCCCCCGCAACTGCCCCACACATACACGCAGCCACTTACCCAGCCGAATCCACGACCGCTCCAGCTTCAGCTCCAGGAAGCGGGCACTCAGAGAGGCAGCTACGATCACACCTGTCAGCGTTCCCTCTCTCTGCTCCCGGGCGCGGCAGCTTCAGAGCGGCCAGAAGGAGAGAGAGGGAGCGATAACGGGTGTAATCAGAGCCGCCTCTCTGAGAGGAGCTGAAGCAGCCGGGGCGAATGAGAGTGAGCTCAGAGCGCTAGCTCCGGCTCTGGATGGAACACTACCGCCGCTGCAATCGCTTGCTCGCTTCTGTTCTCTCTTCTCCTTCTCGGGCTTGGGTGCTCTGTAGCTGCAGCAGGCGAGAAAGAGAAGAGAAAACAGAAGCGAGCGAGCGCTTGCCGCGGCGATAGTGTTACATCTCTAGTCCTGCCGGCGAGGCACCATTGCTGACATTCCACTCGCCCCCCCGCAATTTTCAGTCGCCAATTGCGAGGTGGCGAGTGGAAATTTTGAGGCCTGACATAGGGCCATGAGACAGGGCGGAGGCGGAGACGGAGCAAAATGAGGTGGCTGCTGTGCGGGCCACATTACAAGGTCCGGCAGGCCGGATTCGGCCCGCGGGCCTTGCGTTTGCCTTCCCTGGTCTAAAGGATCCAGAGCAATCTGCAATCCACTGATGGTAGTTATACTACTTTACTGGCTCCTAAGGAAAAATCTAATAAATGCAAATTTTTTTATTAAGGCGTATGCATTTATTATTTTTTTCTTAAAGGTGGAATTTCCCTTTAAAAAGAGAAAAAAGCTATTATTTAAAGTTAGTTGGAGTACCGTGTCTTGACTGAGGCAGAGGGTGGCTTACTCTGGAAGTTGGGCTCTGGAGTTCTGCTTTAAATGTCATAGTTACATAGTTAATTCGGTTGAAATGAAGAGGTTTAAAATCAGTAAAAATGCAAAGTCTGCTTAATCAATATGGACCTCCTCTCCCATCATTAATGGTTGCTTAGTTCAAAAAAACAACAACATTAAGGGCCTATTTAGAGCTTTGTGGTGAGTTAATGCATGCACTAATTTTACTAATATAACACATCACGGTGCATGGTAGTGTGTTGCTGTGCCTGTGCTTTGAGAAAGGCTTGTTGGGGATGGCTCTCATAATAAAGAAGGAACTCGCAACACAATGCAGGTTGATGTGTGTTCTGTTTGCTCGGTCCTCACTCCCAGAGGCGGCTCTAGACTTTGTAAGGCCTTAGGCGAAACTTAAACATGAGGCCCCATCTTACACTCATATGTATACACATACATACTGTACATACAAAAATGCAAAGTAATTTACTCATGCATGCACACACTCATATACCCCGTTATTTATAGTACAGGTTTAAGAAGGCAGAACAACTCTGGAGATCTTCTTAAAAAGCAGTAGATTTTCTTAAATACTAGGATGTATGTTAAAGCATTTTAGATCATTATTACACTTACATAAATAAATAGGGACAGGTTAATTTTTATTTTCTATAGATTGAAGACATATCTCTTAAACCTATAAATGACCCCTGTAGTTTCAGGAGATATGCCTGTTTTCTCCCCCATCTCTCTCATGCCCTCTGTTCTTTCCACTATCTTCATATGCCCCCTGGACTCTCCCATCACCACGTTCCCCCCTGCACCTCTCCATCAACTCCAGCACCCCTTCCATCACTTATTTCCTGTACCTCCCATCACCTTTCCCCAGCCCTCTCAAATCATGGTCCCTTCCCATCTCTGAATCCCTCTGTCCCTTATCACCCCCCCTTCTCGAGTCACATCTCTCTAGGCCCTCCTCTACATCGCATCTCTTACCTCCGATCCTGGCGCGGCAGAACTGTAGAATGGTGAGGGGGCAGGGATATCCTATGTCCCCGCTTCCCTCACTTGCTTCTGAGCCGGCGACTGTTTGTTCACTCACTCGCTGTGAGCTGGCGGAAGGTATCCCCAGTACATCGGCGTTTACCGGGACTCCCGCTTGGTGAAGGGGCGTACAGACATTACTGTTCTCACTCTGACATTCACGGTGATACCTAACATGTGTGATGTTACTATATGATACCTGATGAAGGGACCCTAAGTGGCCCCGAAACGTTGCCTGTTTATGACAAGATGTACACATGTCAATAAAGGCGAATTTGGTGTAGTGGTGACATACTATATCTACTTGAACACAGCGGCACCATCCACAGTCACCTCAGCACCTATCAACAAGCTGTATACCGGTAAGGAGTGCAGTGGGGCTTCTATAGAATTAGGTGAGGGTAAAGTCATCCTCCTTCTAGTGACGTCACCTCCTGCATTATGGGAGCCAGGGTAAAGATATGCATACAGTATTTCTCCTCCTATTTCTCCTCCTCCTCCTCCAGTATTTCTCCTCCTTTTTTAAAAAAAAACTATTTTTTTAGGTCCACTTTAAGTTTCACCCAAAAAAAAATTACTTAAAAAACCACATACATTAAAACAAAAATGTGTGTATGCACCCACATACTCCAAACCATCATGCTTACTGTTAGGACAGGATAGATGAGTTCCTACTGCATCAGGAGACCAAGGACAAGTTTATATAAATGAACGTAAGAGAAAATAACAAAAATAAATAACAAAAATAAATCATCAAAATTACAACCAAGAAAATGTCAGGTAGACCCTAGAAACAAATTGTAACGTCTTTTAAGAAACTGAACATTGTTTGTAGTGGGAAGAAAAATGGAAAATTGTATCAGTACTTATTGTAATTTTTCTTTCCTGTGCCTATCTATGGCCACATATATACTGCCTGGCCAGGAAAAAAAAGTCACACACTCTACCGTAGTATTTCATTGGATCGCCTTCAGCTTTGATTACGGCACACGTTCTCCGTCCAATCATTTCAATAATCTTATGCAATGTCACAAAATGTATTTCCATCCAGAGTTGTATTCATTTTTCACCAAGATCTTGTAGCGATGATGGGAGAGTCGGACCTCTGTGTAAAGTCTTCTCCAGCACATCCCAAAGATTCTCAATGGGGTTAATGTCTGGACTCTGTGGTGGTCAATCCATGTGTGACAATGATGCTTCATGCTTCCTGAACCACTCTTTTTACAATTTTAGCCGAAGAATCTTGGCATTGCCATCTTGGAATATGCCCAATGTGCCATCAGGGATAAAAAAAAACATTTATGGAACAACCTGCTCATTCAGTGTATTCCGGTAGGCAGCTGACCTCATTTGTTGCCAGATGAAACATAATAATTACTGCAGTAATTATCGAGTGGAAGGCTCTGACCTGATTGCTTAGCTAATTCCAGGTGTTGACTTTGTTTTGGCCAAGCAGTGTATTATGGGTATGCTGCGATGTAGGCCCCAGGAAAAATAAATAAGATCTTGGAAGTAAAATCTGCATAGTTTTTGCGATGATCTGTCAGCTTCATTCCTAAATATTTTATGTTTTCTTTTAGGATTTTGAGGGTGGAAGCGTTTAGAAAGAGGAAACTGTTTATTTTTATTATAATGGATGTAAATTTATCTTAACGTTGAAAGATTACAACATTCTTCATTTATCAAAACTAGTAATGAGATCTCAGATTTTGAAAATACATCATCCGCAAAACAGGAAATTCATTAGTTTGATTACATACCTTGATACGCATAATGCCAATGTTATATTTTTAGAAAATGTTTTCATAAAAAATAAAGAAGAGGAAACAGTTATAGTTTTTTATATGTATATTTATGTATATTTTTTGGCTTCTGGCCTGTTAAGCTATGACTCGATGGGACACACCAGCCACATGTAAATCTGAAATATTTGGTTCTTCTGTTAATTTTTGCTGAATTGTGCTATTATTTTAAATGTGCCTACATACATACGTTCACCTACTCCTGATTTTCCTTTTGTACAAAAGATCTTTTAGCAGTTAGACTTTGCCTACGCACCCAATCCTATGTCTGTAGCTTTCATTTCAGACCCTGACACCAAGAACTGCAACATGGTTGTGATGTAGTAGCCTCATAGGCCTCCTAGAGATGGAACTCCAGTTGGATGTGTTGTTTTAATCTGTTCCCATGTAGAGCCTTTAGTCAAATACATTTTCTCAAACCACAGTTCTAATGTCTTCTCCTGCCCTGTTTGACCTAAAGCCCCATAATGCAGAATTCCGCAAAAGACACTAGTGGATTCTACAAAAAGCAAAGCTACACCTACGGAAGAAAGAAAGGGTCAATGTGGTGTTAAAATTAGGGATTTCGGTATTGATTACGAGTACCGGTATTTCTTTTCTGGTACTCACCGATACCGAATACCGATACCAGAAGTACCATTAAGGAAGCCAGGGGGCGTGTAATGACTTGCCACCTGGCTTCCTGATTAGCCTTCACTATATGACGCAAAAGCATGGAGCAGGCTTTCTGGCCAACCAGGAAGTTTGGCGCCGCGTAATGACGCGGCTCCCGGCTCCCTGATTGGCCGGGAAGCTAGCTTCATGCACCCTCGTCATGTGGTGACAAGAGAGCATGAAGCTGGCTTCCCGGCCAATCATATAGCTGGGTGCCGCATCATTTCATGGTGCACGGCTAATTGATTGGCTAGCTTCCCGGCCAATCAGGAAGCCGGACAGCGAGTCATTACCCGCTGCCAGGCTTCCTGATTGTCCGGGAAGCTGGCTCCATGCTCTCTCGGCACAAGTGACGAGGGAGCAGGGAGTCGGGCAATCAGGAAGCCGGGCAGCGTGTGATGACGTGCTGCCCAGCTTCCTGATACAGGAAGTATCAGCCTAGGCATCGGAACATTTGGGCGAGTATGAGTGCTCGCCCAAATACTCGGATTTGGCACCGATTCCGATACTTGTATCGGTGCATCCCTAGTTAAAATAACCTTTTTTTTGGCTTTAGCCCTCTTTTGGGGCACAGGAATATATTTACTAATGTACTCCTGTGACCCAAATTCAGCATCCAGCAGGTTACTATTTGCTGACAGCGCAGAGCCGTTCTGCAGCTGGGGTATTGTCAATATCCACCCTGCTGCCTGATTGAAAGCTGGCACTACCTCTCTAGAGACAGAGCCAGCTGTGCCTGCCCCTTGCCCTGTCTGTCCCTCCAATGGGTGCTGGAGGAACAGAGAGAGGGGTGGGAAAACCCTGAAGGGAGCGGTGGCTGACAGTCTTTACTCTGCAGCGAGAAGCCGTGAGCTGAGCGATTAGTGGTTTGTGATCACTCAGCTCTTGATCTATAAAGCGTGTGACTCCTGTCAAGTTCTAAGAAGAGTATATAAGTGCTGCGCAAACTGTTGGTGCTGTATACATCCGGTATAATAATATTTTACTCTTCCAATACTTCTCGTTGAAATTTGCATGCACAGAACAGAAGTACATCTAACAAAGACACTATACTCTTGACTATAAAAAAACATTTAAATAGACATAAAATGTGCTCACAGACACAAAGCAATTTTCATCTCCGAATGCTATGATTTTGCCCAAAAACAGTTTTTCTCTTGAAAAAGACAATATAAGTAGAGCTAAATATGATTGTGATTGTCATTATCAAATATCCAGAAGACCAGAAAATAGCTATTTACTGCATGCCACAGGTAAAAAAATGTTTAAAATTGTATAATAATATGAATATAGTGTACGGTGATTCCCAAGTATCCTCCAAGAAAGTAATAAAAGATTTCATAAAGCACTACAGCCATGAGAAAATAGAAGTGTGCTCGGAAAATATCAGTTTGGGCTGAGCTCGAGCTACGAAAGCTAAAGACTGTGAGTATGACATTACTGTTGTATGACATAGCTGAGCTGCCATGGATAGGTATAGAGATCTTTCATTGAACAATAATACCGATGCTGGGACTATTTTTCCAATTAGGTAGTCTTCTAATTACCAGAGAAAACATCTCATACCATCACTATGAAGGTCAAGTCTAGATTTTGCAAAGCAGAATGTATTAATTTGATGATCATTCTGTTCTGCTGCACACACATACTGTATACACTCTTTATCAGACATGTAAGATTTGTTTTGTTCCAAATTGAAAATCGGATGAGTATCTGGCAAAGCACCTTGCCCTCATGTTGATGAGAACTAGGGCCTTTTCCCCACATCCCTGGTCGTGGGGGTCTGCGGGCAGGGTGGCTTATATGAATCTGTGTGCCCCCTATCATAAAGGGGACACCCAGATGCAAGCCCCCCCTCGTGAACAAGTCAGGGGTATTTGTTGTTGGTTATGTGTTTAGATGAAGCACTGAGATCTTGAGGAATGCTGAATTAAGTTTTACTTGCTTAGGAGAACATTACATCAGAATACAGCATTATAAGGAAAACATAAATATAAAAAAACTTCCTGTGTATCATAGATAGGCATGCATATAGAAAACTAACATTGCACTACAGCGCCATCTACAGCTCAAACATATCATATCTGTTGTATTTCCTACATTTGTTACCCCTACTCATTCACCAGTAATACTGTAAAATAGTAAATAAACACAGCACAACGTAGTAGAAAGCCCTTTATTAAAAAAAAAAAAAAAACACACACACAACACAGTTTTTGACAAGTCCTTTATTTAAAAAAAAATGTCCATTGATGTAATCCTCAAGTCAATCACGATGGACGTCGGCTGCTGACTCCCTGAAAGTGTGTTTATTTACTATTTTATTATTTTGTTATTTGTTGAATGACTAGGGGTAACAACTACCCCTTACTCGTTTAGAAGGTAGGAGCGGGATCTGGGTGCCCCTTTATGAGTGCAACTGAAGCCAAAACATTTTAGTTGTGGTGAGTGGTGAGGGATTAGGACATCTGTCAGGTTTTTACTGCTATCTGTGTCTCTGTTAGAGAGATTCACCCCCTGTATTTGTCCTGGTAAACGTTTTCATGTGAAAGGGAACCCCAAATTTTGGGTTGTCATCAGAACAGGAATAAATGGGAAACCTTCCAATGAAGACACTAGTTTTGCTGACCACCAGGGATTTCCCTCTCTTTGGAGGGATTTCCTCTCATGTCCTTTTGTGGCCATTGGACAGAAAGTGAAAGGGAAATTCGCCCAATGCGACACAGATGGCAAAAAGGCTGACAGGGGTTATAACTAGGGATGCACCAATACTAGCATCGGTGCCGATACAAAGTAATTGAACGAGTACTCATACTCGCCCAAATGCTCCCGATGCCTATCCCGATACCGGAACCTGCGGTATCAGGAAGCCGGGCGGTGAGTCATTACAGGCTGCCCGACTTCCTGATTGGCCGGGAAGCTGGCTCCATGCTCCCCCGTCACTTAGTGAAGAGGGAGCATGGAGCTTGCTTCTCGGCTAATCAGGAAGCCAGGCAGCAAGCCCATCTTCCTTAATGGGACTTCCAGTATCAGTATTCTGTATCGGCGAGTACCAAAATAATACTCGTAGTTGATGCCGAAAAAACGATATTGGTGCATCCCTAGTTATAACCCTTACTCTATCTAAAATATAAAAAAAAAGTTTGGCTTCAGTTCTACTTTAATTGGGGTCATGGAGATAAAAGCCTTGTAGTGTGTGTGTTTGAGTTCTTTCTGAACATATTGCCACATGGCTATTTACATAGCAATCAGCTTATATCATATGCAGCATGATAACACACTGTAAGGTATGTGTTATAAGTGGAAGTAGTGCAATGAAATGTGGTGGGAAGGTGTGCTGGGCTCTGATCAGAGGCAGTAATTATCAGCATTGCTCACTCTTCCTTCTGTTGTAACAATGAGCTGAAATCAGAAAAGGGCACTGCATGTTACTTATTATAGTCTATTACCCCGGGCAAGCTTACAGCGTTTGAGGTGCGGAAGATTAAAAGACAAATGTAACCTAGATTTGCTCTGCAATAATCACAGTTGGACAAGTTTCACACGTTTAGTGCCCAATTATTATCCCAAAATCCTAATAGCCTCAATATTCCAAAAGAAAGAATCAGATCTGTTTTGTTTTTTTGCAGTGGAGTTACCCCCCAATCTGCAAAGGTTATGTGCATGTTTTTCTCAGGGGCATGGGGTGGGCAAACTCCGGCCCTCCAGCTGTGGGGAAACTACAAATCCAGGGCCATCCCGGTAATGAGGCAACCTGAGGCTATTGCCTCAGGCGGGAAACATAATGTTTGCAGTGTGCCTGCCACTCCCTTTTTTGGCCAGAGCACCCCAGGTTGCAATGAGCCGGGCGGGGAGATGTGTAAGGTGCTCCCAGCTCTTTCACAGCAACCGGTGACGCTCTTTCCGGTGTCCAGCCGAGCTTCTGGCAACCAGGGACGTCACAGGTTGTCAGGAGCTCGGTGGTATGACAGACAGAGCATCCCAGTTTGCTAAGAGCAACCAGCGCAGAGCCCTTACACACCTCCCAGCCCAACTCTTAGCAACCTGGGATGCTCTCGCCGGCATCCTGCTCAGCTCTTGGCAACTGAAAAGATCCATCCCCCAGCCCCCCCCTCCCCCAAAGGTGCACCACCACCTGCCTCAGGTGGCGAATATGCTAGGGACACCCCTGTACAAATGCCATCATGCTTCTGTCGCTGGATGTCATGCCTGTGACTATCAGTCTTGCAATGCCTCATGGGATTTGCAGTTTCACAACTGCTGTGGGCTGAGTTTGCCCAGCCATGCTCTAGGGGCAAAAATAAAGAAGATACAGTCAACCGGATCGTCGGTCCTGCAGCAGTCAGTGCTCACCTCTCTTACCCTCCGCTCCAGCTGGGGTATGTGTCTTGGCATCCTCGCGTCTAATGGACCATTATTAGAGGTGATGATGTTACATGTCCTTAGACCTCCAGAGCCCAGGGAAAAGAGGCCGTGGGGACCCGTCTAGCAGCCAGGCAGGACTGAGGATCAGGGGAGTATATTTTCTTTCTTTTCGTCACTACACCAAAATGAGCACAAAACCCTTGCAGTCTGGGGGTAGCCCATTTGCTATATGCAAATATGTGAACAGGTGCAGACAGATTTGTACCCTGCAGCTAATCGTCCTCTTTGTATGCGGCTATACCACATATTGATGCTTCATCCAGATGCAGAGTTTAGCCCCATCTGAATAATGCAGTCTAGCAGCCCATCTGAATGAGCTCTAAGGCGCTCTGAAAGAAATTTGCTGACGCCTATGAGTCTTGCTCATTTCAAATCAAGTGCCGTACATTTCAAAGAAATGCTAATTAGTCCTGGACTGGCCCACCCAGCAAATTCAGTACCAGAGCTGATCATCGGATGCTAAAAGATTCCGGGAAGTTCGGGAACCTCAAAATTTCATCATGGGATTTGCAGGGAACTGTTGCAATGCTTGGTGTCAAAGTGCATGCATCTACTTGCACCAATTTAACCTGTATAGGAAGTGTCAGGAAAAAGCCTTCGCTTTGCAAAAAGAACATTGGACCAAAGCTGTGGTTTGCCATTGGACACATAGGCAAAGGCCAGGAATGTGGAATCTGGTGAGGTCTGATAAATCAAAGATAGAGTTGTTTGGCCACAGTAACAGCCAACATGGTTTGGTGTAAACTGCAGACAGCATTTTCAGGAGAACAAAAACTCATACAAGTTGTGAAGCATGGTGGTAGCATGTTACTGTTTGAGGTTACATTGCTGCTTCGGGAGCCTCAGTGCTTGCAGTCATTGGGATTGATTTACTAAAAGCAAATAGGCGGTTCACGTTGCAAGGGAACTTGCACTTGGCAGAGTAAGTTTTCATTGGTGAAGGTGATGAAATTTCACTCTGTAAAAAATCCCCAATCACATGCAATAAAAGAAAAAACAACAAGTGTATTTTTGCTTGTACATGTTTGGATAATGGAATCCATCAAAGCTTCACCTCATTCACTAAAATAAGGGCAATCTTCCCCTGCAAAGTGTATAATTCACTTGCACAGTAAACAGCCTGTTTGCCTTTAGTAAATCAACAACATTGAGTCAATTATGTCAAATATGAACTCATAGTGTGCTTGAGAAGAATTTGAGGCCATCTATCCCAGACTTAAAGCTGAGCTGGAAATGTATGTTTTTATGATGATCCAAAGCACACTAGCAAATCCACAAAAGAATGGTTCAAAAAGAAGAAATAGAGGGTTATGGACAAAGCCTAGTCAAAGCCCTGATGTCAATTCCGTTAAAATGTTGTGGGGGATTTGAAACGAGCAGCAAGAAAACTCATAAACATTTCCTATACAGATTTTGCATGTGTCAGTGGTCAAACATATCACTCAATGTCATATATTGGTTGGCAGTTATGCAAAACGCCTACAAGGGATCATGACAAGGGTATTTTCAGAGGGACCCCCTCTTCTACTGTGACCTCCCCCCACCACCATTCTCCTCAAAATAAGGCACTCCAGACTTGTATGGATTTTCAAAGGCCACAGCAGCCACTTGTATTTTTTAATAACCATATCAAAATAAATACAAACTTCAATAGAAAAATAACTCTACTATATATACTCATAACCAATTAACCCACTTAACCAGTTTAAACTCAGGTTTCCGGATCCCTGAAGGTGCTTCAAATAACTGGAATGCCGTCCCATACCTGTATCTGCGGCCTCAGATATTACTAATAGGGCCCCCAGCCGCAAACCACCGCCTCGGGGACCAATATCTGTTAAACCGCAGACACTTCACCGCCAAAACTAAGTGGTCAAACCCACTGACCACCACTTAAAGGACACCACACCTATGATGGGTCACCAATCCTGGTCAATAAACCCACGGCATCCCTTAACGCCCTCAAGGACCCCAAACCGCCAACAGACTGCCATGACTATACGAAACCCCAACCCACTCAAACAGCCCAAAACAAGCAATAAAGGAAAAGCAAACAAAGTCGAAACCTCCTCCAGGGCGGGCGGGAAATTCCTCGTCTGCTCCCGGCGTCTTCTCTTCCAGAATGATCCTGGGATCCACGTGCCGACCCCTTCTGGAAATCCCACCCCCCTGTGGACCTCCTACAAGCTGGTAAGCCACCCCTTCTCCCTGTTTCCTGTATTTTAACCATTTACCCTCTGGCTCCCCTTCTCACCCTGTCATGTTGCCATTCCGCCCAATTCCCTCTTTTCCTTGCGCTCCATGACTCTCTTTTCTGCCAAAGGGGACAATAACAGCTTATGAGGCTGAATAGGGAATTTTAAGAGCAAAGCAGCAACAGTATGTGAGTAGATCCAAATCTGTTAAAGGAGAACTATGAGGTGAGTGCTTTTCACTCACCTCATAGTTCTAGCCGACCTGTGACAATGAGACTGTCACAGGTCGGCTCAGTAGATTGGGAGGTGAGCGATCACATACCGGGTTCGCTCACCTCTCGATCCTGTCACAACCCCACTCTAGTTCATACAGATTTTATAGCTCTACAGATCAAGATAAGAATTAAGCTTACATCATTGTTTCAGTTTAAAAGAATTCAAATAAGTCCTGATTCAGCATTATTTGTTCCTCACGTGTACATAGCAAGTGTCTGTGTTTAGATAAACTAAAAACTCCTAGAATGGCAATTTCTCCAATGACTTCAAAATAACAGCTAACACCCTACTAAAAAGAGTGACTTGCAACTTTGTCTCATGAACAAGTGACAAACCATGTGTTTAAGTGTATATTAAATGTTTTAAAGTCTCTAACTGTATTTAATAGTATGTATGGTTTTCTTTAATATAATATACCTATAGAATGTGATCGTATAGTGGAATATCTTTAACCTGTCACTTTAGATGTCATATAATTTACTTCTGGTAGTGTGCTTTATCTTATATCATATTTACTAAACAGTCTTACTTATGAGATACATTCCATAATATGTTTCATTAAGCATATTATTACACTGACAAAATGGAGCCTGAAAATGTGATTCAACAAGGATCATCATTTATCCCTACACAGAGGCCAAGGGTGTACTTACTTATTCCACAGTGCACCAATACAGCCATTGATATTTGGAAAGCAGATTTTCCTTGTGTTTTATTCCGCTTTATATCACCTTTCTCTGTAGGCACTTATTCAATGAATATCTAATGCCATAGTTCTCAACTGGTGGGTCATGACCCAAAAGTGGGTCGCGACACCGTGTTCAGTAGGTCGCTGTGTGCCTTCCACCGCATTAGGTGAGAGGCTCCTCTGCCTCTCCCTAGTGCCGCACTGTCAGTTCTCATGCCGAGCAGCCATTCAAAATATGCTCCCTGGCGCCGAGTGTCAGCTTGAGGTGGGGTGGGCTGGTGATATGGCCGAGAGGGAACTGCATTCATATGTGCATTGCTTACAGCTCCCTCATGTGTCCTGTAGAGGTGCCTGGACCGGAGTGATGTCACGTTCTGGCTCCCGACACCTCTACAGGGCACACAAGGGAGCTGTACAAGCAGCGAACATATGGATGGAGCTCCATCACAGCACAGCAGCCCACACTGGGCCCCAAGCTGAGGATTCACTCTGGTTCTCGTAAGGTAGGGAGACTGGGTGGCCTTTAAAAAAAAATTAAATAATTTGTAATATGTATGTGTGTGTGAGAATGTCTGTGAGTGAGATTGTGTATGTATGCCAGTGTTTTTTAGGGCCCATTTACACTAGTACAGTGCGTTAAACTCTACCACACATTCGCACCTACTGTGCATTCTGGTGTGGGAGGTGTGTTGCGTTGCCATTCATTTGAATGGTATCCCAAACGCATCTCCCACCTACAGTTCGTACGCCCGGAATGCAGAGTACTCTAATGTCATGCGTTCCATTGCACTGCGACTTGGGTCGCGACTTAATGACCAAGGACAAATGTGGGTCCCGAGGTTACACAGGTGGAGAACCACTGGTCTAATGTTTACTTATTCAACTATGTAGATAAATTTAACAATTCCCAACAACAATTCCAACAACAATTTCCACTTACATTTTCTCACGACTGTAATTGTTGGAAATTAGGCTGCAAGCTAAGCAAACCTTGCATGCTACCTCATATTTAGATCTTCAACGTATAAAATAAATATATAAATATAATATACAAT
>NW_017306934.1:885541-912713 GCF_000935625.1 Nanorana parkeri
AATAAATATATAAAGTAGTAAAACCACACTCTTATTAAAGTGTAGATGGTATGGTTCAGCCATTATACGCTGTACATATTAAATGTTCATCTGTTTTGTATGATAGTATTCTATTTGAAAAGTTTGTTGCAGTCATTATAATGTTCCCATCAGCAGCAATTAACCTCCCTGCACAGATATCTCCATGAATCTCAACTGCAAAGAGACATTTAACAACGGAAGTTGAGAAATAATTGAAACGCTTTGCTGGCTCCTGTACACTGCAACGGTCACTTCCAAAAAGGGCAACACGTCCAAAAGTGTAGACATAATGAGAATTCAATAATTGATAACAGTAATAATTGTAAAATGAATGTGATGGAACAAAACCCTTGTCTGCTCATCACCGAATGTTTTGTCTAGGAATCCATCTTCAGACATATAATTTCATTTCAGATTGCCACCAATATGCTGCTAAAGGACAAAACAGCCTTTTATATAACTAGTTGGAAACACTCAAAAATATATATTGGGTTTTTTTATACTGTTTCAGCATTCAGGTATATTTATACTCAGGCTCAGCTGCTGTAAACTTCTGTTTTTCTATTATAAGAGTGCAGAGAAATATGTTTTCTACTTGCAGTATTCAGCTACCACCCACACATAAACTTTAACCTTCTCACCCAGAGAGTTTATAATTGATATTATATTTTCGCAAAGCTATCAGGCTATTCAAGCTTTTGTGAATCAGTAAAACGATGATAAATTCCAATAGAAGTTGCAGTCTGATTACTTGAAATGGAATTGTAGCCTGGCCGTGGGTAGACAGCTCTTGCCATAATGTGCAATTGCCATCTTCTTCCCCCTCAGCTATACCAATCCCTGCTTTTTCCAGGTTAGGTGTCTTCTCTCTTTGGCTCTCTCTTTTTGACAACCACTACTGATGAAATCCAATGGCAGTTTCAGTTTCATTACTTGAAATGGAATTGTAGCTTGGCTGAGGGTAGGCAGCTCTTACCATCATGTGCAATTGCTCTATTCCTCCTGCGCTGACCCATCTGTGATCCCTATCACTGCTCCACCACCTTCCACTGCCATCTTCTCCTCTGCTTTTTCCAGGTCAGGTATCTTCCCTCTTTGGCTTTCTCTTTTTTACAACCACTACCGATGAAATCCCTTAAAATTTCTAACCGACCCTTGGTATGGCTTTTAGGGAGGGGGACCGCACGCACTTTTTTTTTGTAACTTGAGGGGGTTCCTCCTAACATTCCTAAAATACCTAAAAGCTATGGTATCATTTGAGGGGGAACCTCACGCTTTTTTTTTTTTGTCTTCTGCAGACTGTAAAAAAAAATAAGTAATTTTTTTTCTTTTGTCTAATGTCACTTTGCTGCAACTAATATTCGTCCAGAAACGAGTTGACCTTTCGGACCCAAATCCCGAAAAACGAAATAACGGAAATCCGACTGAAAACTAAACTAAACAAATTTTTTGCCCACCTAATGTAGTAGTCTGCCTCCTCAAGCCTGTTTTGAATATGAATCTGTTGTGCTCCACTTGATAATGTTAATAAAATAGTACCTGGCATTTAAATTATATGTGCTGGAGAATTTTGTATTTTGCCAACAGTACGAATTAAGCCTACTGGGCCTCATCCTTCTGGTGAGACCATGAAGCAGCAGAGAGTGCTATGACTTCACTGGATAAGGCCCATGTACTTGCGGTTTATGGAACAATCCGACAATTAAAATCAGTGCAATGCTAGCCATTTATTCTGCATGGGACCAGTGGCAGTGCATTGGAAGTCACCCATGACAGCCATGGGTATGACCGCGGGTATCCCCCTCTATGTTCTAGATTCATGTTTTCATTTCAGTTCCGGAGAAACAACAGGAAATCTCTCCAAGGTGAGGAAAAATTCCTCTCTTAGAAACTTGTCACTAGAATAGTGTCCCCATTGGATGATTTGCTCACTATTTATGTTCTGGTGGATTTCTCATTACTTTCTGTTTGGGTAACAATGGCCCCCTGGAATGGGTGAATCTCCCTAGAGGGGACACATACAGCAATGAAATCCGTACAGGGTTTTAACATTTCCACACCCCATCCAAAACTAAAGAAAGAGAGTTTTGACTTTAAATACACTTTAATACATTACAAAGGATCCTCAGAGCTTTGTGGGATAGCTAAAAAGACAGCAACACTATAATTCCCACCTTTTAGACAGATGGGCTCTCAATAAAATCTCAGACAAAGCTGTCCGATAAGACACGAGTCACTAAACATGAGTCACTGCTATGACACATGCCAAAGGGAGGGGGGGGACAGTGTTATAATAAATAATAGAGGGATGGGGGGGGGAGTCACTGCTATTACAAATGAAAGAGGGAGGGGCAAGTCACTGCCCTGACTCATTCACCTGTGAGAGTAAATTTAGGGGGTTATTCACAAAGCTGCCGAAGGCAGCAGACTGAATAACCCAGCCGAAGTGAAGTGAGCCGAACGCTCTTCTACGACTGATTTCAGCCGTACATCGGCTGAAATCAGCGATACATCGGCTCTGTACAGCTGCTTTCGGTCAGCCGAACATGCTCAGCGTGTTTGGCTGAGCCGAAGTGCAGAGGGAATTCGACTCTGGATCGGCTGAGCCGAAGCTCCTGCAGCTCACTCGCTGCCTATTCTCATAGGGGCCAAATGGCAGTGAGTGAATAGCCGAATGCCACTGAGAGGCATTTGGATAGGCTATTCTGCTCGGTACCTCCTCCAGAGTCTTCTAGCAGGTCCCGGCCAATGAATTTTGGACGGAGAATGGCCGGCTCCGCTCAGTTGTTATTGTTTAATGACAGATCAGCATCCCTAGGTCATTTGTGGACGCTGATCTGACATTACAACTCGGCAGAGCGAGCCGTGAGATCACAGCTGACTCTACCCAGCTGTCATTTGCGTGGAGATCGGTCGGCTTTGGCCGGCCTTTCTCCACGCCTTCGGCACGGCTGAGCCGCTCGGCTGCCTTCGGCTGCTGTACGGGCTATTGTAAATATCCTCTACAGCAGCCATTTGGTTCGACTGAACCAAAGGGCAGAGGCTGCTGAAGAGAGCCAAAAGATCAGACAAAGCTAAGGCCGGATCCTTTGGCTCTTTAATGGATAACCCCCTTAGTCTTGAGATATTGAACGCTGTAAACAACTTTTTCAGCAGGGGCTAAAAAGACTGGAAAACATGAAAAGAAGCTGCTGCTGCTGCTGGCTTAGAGGGAGGATGACTACAAAAACAAAGAAAATAAGTGCAAATCCTTTATACATTCCCTTTAAAACAGCCCACGTTTCTGTAGTCAGTCAGTTTAATCATCATAATGTGACCCAGGAGTCTTATATTTAGAAATGCCCTTTACACTGGACTGGAATCTTCCTGTTGGCAGTCTCCTCTTCCAAAATGTCTTCACATTGTACTGGCCAGTTACACTTTAGGCAAGTTAATAATTACAGATTTCTAATCCAAAGTGAGTTAATTTATTCTGAATCGGTAGTAGAAGCCGTCACATACCACGACTTGACAGATTGAGAAAATGCACAAAACTGAACCCGGTACTGCTTTGGTGTTCTACTCTGAAATTACCCTGTACAGACAGTCCCCAGGTTACGAACGAGATAGGGACTGTAGGTTTGTTCTTAAGTTGAATTTGTATGTAAGTTGGAACAGGTACATTTTTTAAGTGTAACTGCAGCCCAAAAATCTTTTATAGTTTTGGATAGCATAGGGAAGGGTTGGCCCCCTGTAACGTTTGTTTTGCTGTGTGTGCCCCTGCTCAGAAGATTTCACCTCACTTTCTGTCCCTGTGACAATTGGATTTTGAAAATCGGAAACAAGGATTGGGGATGAAGCTTCAGTGGAGACATCTTTTTCCCATGGTAACTCTTACAGGAGTGAATTTCCCTTCCTAGGGGTAGATCTCCTCTCACTTCCTGTTGTCTCAAGGACAGGAAGTGAGATTAAATCTTTCTAATGAGGATACAGAGAGCAGTAAAAAACCCACAGTGACTCGGAAGAAGAGGCGGGCACCCCTCGTCTGCACATCTAACAATAGCCAACTTCCTGTAATGTACGTACAGTACTACAAACCAGACCCAAAAAGGCGGGCACTCCTTGTCGGCACGAGCGCGGTACCATTACAACGACTGAAATGTTGCGCTGTACACTTTGGCTGCAGCCTGGGACCCCATGCTGTATAGTAATAGCCTCTGTTTGTAAGTAGAAGTCGGATGTTTGTAGCTCGGGGACTGCCTGTATTGCAGATTTTAGCTAAAAAGTAATACTAGATTTAAATCTAAACTCAGGGCAGGCGGCGACAAGTGCAATACATACATAGGAACTATTCTACCTTACAAAGGATTTGTAATTCTGTTCATCTGTTTCTGTGATGCAAGCACCCCCTGTCAGAATGCACATCAAGGTCCTTGCTCTCATCTGCAGCACTGGAACTGCTCAGTCAAGAACACAGCTTCCGAGTCACAGCTTTCCGACTGGACTGTCAAGAAAAAAGCAGCAGCACACTGATGAGGTCATTGCGCCTCTCACTCTACTCTCCCCTCCTGTCAGTATGTTCCTGGTTAGCACATGGGCCCCAATAGCTTCTTGTACTGGCTCTCCTTCTTTCAGTGTAAATCCTGCTATTCTGTGAATTACATTAGGCTAAAATCAAGAGAAATTAAACACTATTTGTATTTGAAAATGCATTTGATGATTTTTATGTAATACTTAAACCCTCACGTTTTTTGCATATATCTACTACTAGCAAGCAGTAGATATATGCAAAAACATTTTTTTAAAACCCGTTTTAAAAGCGGTTTAGACTTACCCCTGTCTTAGCTCTCCCGTCCGAAAATGTGAACATTCTCGGGCAGCCGCAAAGCATCTAGACACCGTGGGACAGGAAGGGCCAGCAACCTCAGAGGAGTCAGCGCTGGATCGGAGGCCCGCAGCAGAGCTGGAGGGACAGATGAAAAGGACAGGAAAGAAGAAGAAGATCGGATTAAGAAACTTCTGCCATCATTTAAGGTAAGTGCTTTCATGAACATTGGGGGGAGGGAAAAATATTTTTGACTTTAATGTTACTTTAACTACATGGGTTCTTTTTTCTATGCCTGCTGGAGTTCATCTATAAAGAGACTCTGTGAGGTTTCTAACAAAAATTAAATCAGCAGCTCTCTGTGTGAGAAGCATAGTATACTAACCTCTCCAGTGGCTCATGTCTTTTACCTTCCTACCGTTTCAGTACTGCAGCCCCAGTCACTGTCTTTGGTATTTAATACTTCTGGAAGTGTTTGATTCCTGTGTCTCCCCAGTCCCCACTGCGTACCTGGGTTCTTTTTCCCGAACCCTACACTACTACAGGACTCAGCAGTGATGTATGAGTCAGAGGATGGAACCACAGCATGTGACGGTGCACCTTTCAATAAAATAATACCTGCTGATCTCACTTTAAAAGTCCTTGTCCAGGCAATTCCTGTTGTAGGGTGGCAACGCTCTATTATGTAGGCATGGCAAACCATTGTCACCATCAGGAAACCTACCCTGAGAAATACCATGCAGCCATCACTAGAGTCCATGTAGACCAGCTTTTCTCAACCAGGGTGCTTTCTGGCATTGTCAGGGGTGCCTCCAAATTTTCGACAAAGGGGGGCTTCTGATGTAAAAGTGGGGGGAGTTTTTGTTTCTTAGCCTGGGGTCCCCCTTTAAAACCTATACCGGACCCCTGTTGGGGTACGGGATGGGTATTTATTTTTGTGGAGACCACACCTAATTTTTTATTTTTTTACATTTTGGGTGCCTTGAGATTTTGCATACTTTTAGAAGGTGTCATGTTTTTTATAAAAAGGTTGAGAAACATTGATGCAGACAAGTAAGTGGCAGCAAACAGGCCGCAGGAGATCAACAACACTGAGATGCAACAAAGGATATAATAAAAGGTAAAACGGGTATTTTATGACTGTGTTTATGATACAAAGTGCTTTAGCAAACTAAATGTCATTCAGTTAAGCAGGGCCGTGATGAGGGGTGGGCAGAAGAGGAGGCCACCTTGAGCCCTTCTGGGATGGGGGAGTAGAGGAAGGTGTTGTGAGTTAGTTCACCTTAATTTCTTGTGAAGTGAACTAGCCCTTTTAGCTTTATAATATATCTAAAGACTATTTAAACATAACATTATGTTGTGTTTATTCCTGTGTCCCGCCCATCAAATGTCCAGATGACCTTTGTTATGTAGACAAAAGTTTACAGCTGTCACTGGAACAGGTTTAACATCCAATGGGGAAACCTTTTCCAGAGACAGGTGGATCATTCTTACCTTTGGAGAGATTTCCTCTCATTTTCTGTCGTGTCTCTGGGATAGAAAGTGAACCCAATGGCACACAGGCAAGCAAACAAATGAATAAACCTCATGAGGGGTTTAAATATTTCCTACTCTATTCAAAACTAAAAATAAGCTTTGGCTTATGTGACAAGGTCAGCTCAATATAAATTTGTGCCTCGCTTTTAATTCTCCACACAAGCCAACCATAAATATATGACAAATTCAAGGCAAAAGGACAATAAACATCTCTCGAATGCATTTCAACACACTCCAGAAACCCTGCCATGACTCTTGGAAGATCCAATCCTATTCACATTCACCAAAGCCAGCAAACAGAGAAAATAGCAGCCACTCAAGCAGGTATAGCAAGCTAACAAGGCACGCAATGGGAGGGGTAAGCCTAGGGCTACACTGGTAATTAATTTCTTTGTACTGAAAGATTTAACTGCTTCCTGACAGTTATTTCTTCATCATCGCATTGATTTTGATGTGCCGAAAATAAGATGCCCGTAAAAAAATTGGTTAAATCGCCTGTGTAACCCCAGGCTAGTTAACTAAATAAACAGTTCCAATATTTATTATACATTTGGAACAGGTTTAATAAGTTATATTTGAGGGCTAGTAGATTTGCTTGCTGGAAAATGTTCTAGTTTCGGTCAGCATGAGCAGCACAATGGTTTCAGTATGGAAACTAAAGGAACCAAAATGCCTCACACTAAACCATTTCCTTCCCTTCTCACCTTACCTTCTAGGTTATACTTTCTTTTAAATTCCCAAGCCCTACTCTATACAAGCCATACACTGATGATGGCCAACAACCCTCGGGGTTGTTGGCCAGGAGCAGAGCAGTTACAGACCGGATCAAAACTGCATCCAATGTATTCCAATGGTATTTTGGGCTCTAGTTCACACTGCAGCGTTCAGTTCCAGAGCATGTAAAAAAAACTGCAGCAAGCCCTATTTTTCCTGCTCTGGAACGCATGCAAATGCATCAAAAAGCATGCAAACGCACTGGAACGCTCTGAAAGCCCATTTTAAACTAAAAAAAAAAAAGCAACAATGTTTTGTTTTTTTACCAAAAACGTCCTGGAACGCATCAAAACGCGGCAAAAAACGCTGTATAACACACTGCACTGCGTGTGCAGAAACTCATGCAGATCTGGTCTGCATTTGGTGTGAACAAGCCCTAAAACAGCTGTAGGTGGTTTGGAATAAATGGTTCTATATTAGGTTGTATCTAGTCTGTACGCCAGGGGTCCTGGATACACAGTTGGCCTTTGGGCAAAAAGGGATGATTTGCATGGATCTGCCCAGTATCCTTAAATTATATTCTTAAATAATACCCTTATTTTGGGGATGTGGGATGGAATGGGACACATGTAGCAGGTGCTTGCTGTGTGACAGAGGTTGGAAGGAACCAGGCGACAAAACTTTCAGTTTTTTATATTAGAGTAATCTACAGTTACAACAACACAGTATTCTTCTCCTTATTCACTTCCAAACAGCAAAGTGCATTATATGACCAGCAATGATGCAGTGCTTACATACAGGGGGTTGCATGAGGCGTGCTTCCTTAAAGTGACACTAAACTCAGGAGTTAAATCTTAAAAATGAATTCAAGTACCTTAACTACTAACAACAATGTATCTTATTAGTGTATCACTCGGCTGTAGGTCCTCAAATCATCTTTGAATTGGTGCTGATACTGTCCTTCCTTCTGGAGGGTGGCTACTTTTGTTCCCCATGGTCCCTAAGTGTGTTGAAAAGTAGTCACCACTCCAAGCTTGCTCCCGTGATGGACTACAATCTCATGTTTAGTTTACTAATTTGTGTTGAGATTGTAGTCCATCACGCGGGTAAGCTTGTATCGCGACTACTTTACAGTACACACAGGGACCACGGGGAACAAAAGTAGCCATCCTCCAGAAGGAAGGACAGTGTCAGCATCAATTCAGAGATGATTTGAGCATCTACAGCTGAGTGATACACAGATACAGTGGCGTCACAAGGGGGGTGCGGGGGGTGCGGCCCGCACCTGGGTGACACCATTGGAGGGGTGACACCAAAATGACTCGCGGTCATTTTGGTGTCACCCCCCTCTGAAAAGTCGGGCGCTTGGTCATAGACCGAACGCACGACAGTATCAGGAGAGAGGAGGGGACCCGGCGTCATACCTTATCCCGCCGGGTGACTGTCCCCTCCTCCTCTCTGCCAGCGTCCATCACCAAGATGGCCACCGGCAGGTATCAGAATACTGCCGCGCGTGGGAGATGACGTCGACATGTAACAACTTTGTTTTCCATTGTAACACAACGAGGAAGTGATTTATGGATCACTGCCTCACTCCTCAGACTGCTGGTCTGATAAAGAGACAGTGTCATTCCTCAGACTAGCAGAGGCCGCCATACCTACTGCCTACCTGCCTACGCACAGAAATAGATATACAGTTAAAAACTGTACTGACTTCTGGATGTCTTTCCCATTGGGAATCCATCCAGAAACTGCTTCATAACTGGTTTTACACCCCTGACAAATTGGCTAAGTTCTTCCCAACCACCTTCCCTCTGTGCAGGCGCAATTGTGGTCAGACAGGAACGCATCCCCACATCTGGTGGCACTGTCACCTGCTTACTCCGTTCTGGAATTCCATATTTTTATTTATTAGTAAGGCCACTCACATACAATGTCAACCTAGTCCGCAGTTAGCCTTACTGGGGATTGGCATCCTTGACTGGCCACTACCCCTGAGAATAGTTGTGACACACATATTTATAGCAGCTAGACTTGCTGTAGCTAGACTATGGAAACAAGTGCCCATCCCGACCCTGCCCATGGTAATTGAAATACTCAATACTCGCATTTTGAACACCTTTTCGCCAGAGCTCATTGTAAGGAGAGCAGATTCTTAGTAGACTGGGATTGCTGGTTGGCTAACAATAGTTGCACCTTAGGACTGGGGTAATGGAATTAATCGTAGCAATAAACCCTGTGGAAGTATCTTCCTGTTTACACACGTGACTATCTCTTATCAATTTCTACCCTGTATGCATTTATGTTTTTTCAGCCCGGATGCCTCTAATGTGGCCTTATGGTTTGCCACCGTAACAAACACTCCCTCTACGCAGGGATGCAATTTGTAGTGCCAAGCTCTGGTTCACCCTAATATGCCCTATGTTGTCCCCCTCTCCTTTTTTTATGTTCTATTCTCCCCCTTACCCTCCCCAGTACTCAGAGACGTGTACGGGCACCTGTGGCATTCAAACCTGGTTATCGTTTACACAAACTGTATAGCAGTATACTCATATTTAACTGTGTGCCTTACTTGTAACAGAGGTAATTTTATTCTGAGTAGTAACTTTTACTGTAATACATTGCTTGATTCTCACAAGACTGTTACCATTACCTGTATTTTGTAAAACCCTGAATAAAAATGTATGGTTAAAAAAAAACTGTAATGACGACCCTTCATTTTTATAGTCGTACCTCCACTTTCCTGTTACAGCAGTTGTGCAGTGTCTAAACATGATAGCAATGTTAGACTCAGTGTGTTCAGTAATACAACAGACCTGGTCAGTCATGCCCCTTCCCCTTCTCTGCAACATAAGCCTGTGCGAGTGCACTTGTGATGAGGGGTGTGGCTGTTACTTAGCTCTGTCAGCACAGAGCACTGCAGTGCGAGAGCAAGAAGCAGCATTTTCACTGAGAGAAATGTATTTAAGAGCATTTTCAATCATAACATGTGGAGGCACAGGACTATAAAGAGATTATAATGGTGTTAGTCTTTTGTTTGGCTTTGAAAGGGTTTACATTATCTGTACTGCCCACAGTTATTTTAGTCATACAGTGGAGCTGAGGCTTAGCCATTAGTACATGTCATTAGCAGTCAGCCAGCCTTTACAAGGAAAGATACAGTGTGCATTCTGTTATACCTTGCTGCACAACTGTCAGGAGGTGTTTTCTTCGCCATTGCGGATTCTTATTCCAACAGCGATCACCTCTGTTATATCCTTATTCCCAAAGTATTGTTTCTTTTCTTTCCCAACCTTTTGTATTGTTTCCTCGATCTCATTTATTTCAGTCTTACAACTTGTCTTGACCTAGTCCCTTTACTAATCTGAGCAAAGCTAAATACGTGTCTTTGGAGCCTCAAAAGGAATTAGCCATTTTTGTTTTCATGGGCTGCATATTAGTTCCGGGTCGGCAGTCTCCCTGTCAGTGAAGTAAGTTTCCCTGCTCCTAGTATGTTGTCTGTGCCTGTGTCAGACAATAACTGCTGCTATTAGAGGTGTCTGAGAGAGATATGCAATTATTTGACAGGTTTTCTTAAAGTGAACCTTTCAGTAAATTTACGAGTCTGCATGATTCAATTCCTGACATGTCGCAATAAACAGAAATGTAGGTAGCACATGTCCGCTTGCCACTGTAGCTTTTCCTAAGCTGCACCTTTTATCATTAAAGTGGAACTATAGACAAAATAAAAAATTACAAAAATAATGTAGTCAGTAGTATTAACAGTTGATGCTGACAAAAGATCTGTTATTTTTCCTCTGCTACTGCTGTTCATTCTGCAGTGAAATCACACATAAGTTTTGTCACTCTATAAACATGGTAGTCTTAAGGTGCCCATACACTGTACAATTCTCGTACAAGAATCGCGGGAAATGCTGCGATCGTACGATAATCGTACAGTGTATGGAAGGCGTGTGACCGTTTCTACTGTACGGTCACACGTCCTCCGTCGAACAAGCAGGCTTGAAAACCACGCACACTGCCCGTTTGCAGTGATCGGAAGCCTGCCCCTCACCTAAGCAGTGCGGGCTTTCGATGATCGCAAGTACGATCTGACTGTCCAAGATGGGCAGATTGTACGAGCTTTTAATAAGCTTACGACCATCGCAAGACAAAAGTCTTACGATGGTCGTAAGGTGTATGGGCACCTTTAGATGGACATAGTCTTAGTTGGTCAAAGATAGATATAGGGGTCTATTCACTAAGCTGCCGTAGGCAGCCGAGTGAATGACCGACCTAAAGCGAAGTGAGCCGAACGCTGTTCAGCTATTCACTTCAGGCTGGTACGGCTGATTTCAGCCGTATACCGGCTGAAATCAGCCGTACATAGGGTGGCTTCGGGTCGGCCAAACATGCTCTGCACTTCGGCCGACCCGAAGTGCAGAAGGAGTTCGACTCAGCCGATCCAACATCTGGATCGCCTAAGCCGAACCTCCGACAGGCTACTCGCTGCTATTCGGTCTATTCTTATAGATGCGGAACAGCAGTTAGTTCTGCTGCCGTAAAAAAAAAAGGAAAAAAAAAATTTGGGCCATAGGAATGCATTGCTAGATTGCTATTGGCTATTTCAATTTGCAATAGCCAATAGCAAACTAGCTATTGTACCCGCCCTCTGCTGCTGTTAATCAGTAGTGGGGACCTGATGGAGAACTGCAGCAGAGGGCAGGTGCAATGCTAGTTTGCTATTGGCTATTGCAAATTGAAATAGCCAATAGCAATCTAGCAATGCATTCCTATGTTGACATTTTTTTATTTATTTTTTTTATTCTGACATCGCTCCGTGTGAGAAAAAAAAAAGAAAAAGCAGTGTTTCTCTACTGGGCGGCCGGGAGCGGGAGACTCCCGGAGCGCCCGGGAGAGTTTGCTGTCTGGAGATCATTGTCCCTGGTTAGCTGGTAAAAAGGGACACTGATCTCTCTGCAAGTGGCCGTAGCCAGCCGTAAGATCACAGCTGGCTCCGCCCAGCTGTCAGAAACAGGCTGTCGGCCGGCCAATGGCTTTCACCTCGGCTCAGTCGAGCCGAAGCATATGCCTTCGGCTCGAGTGAGCTGCTCGACCGACTTCGGGAGCTGTACGGGCTATAGTAAATAGCCCGTACAGCAGCCCTTCGGTTCTACTGAACCGAAGGGGTCCTGTGGCCGAAGCTAGCCGAAGGATCGGCCCAAAGCTATGGCTAGATCCTTTCAGCTGCTTCGTGAATAGACCACATAGTCTCAGCTTCACATATATGGACATAGTCTTAGATAGACATAGATGAACATAGACCTAGATGGACATAGATGAACATAGACCTAGATGGACATAGTCTTAGATGGACATAGTCCTAGATAGGCATAGTACATAGTACTAAATGGACAAAGATGAACATAGTCTTTAATAAACATGGTCTTAGATGGACATAGTCTTAAATGGACATAGATGAACATAATCCTAGATGGACATAGATGAACATAGACCTAGATGGATAGAGATTAACATACTCCTAGATGGACATAGCCTTAGATCAAGGGCGCCCACAATTTTTCGTCTGGACATCTACTTTTGAAATTACGTGCTCAATTATATCTACCATCGAAAAACACCTGCATTCAGGGGCGGGAGGGGGCATGGCTGAGCATTGAAGTCAATGGCACCGCGTCCACGCCCCTCACCCGCAGATTGCACTGCACCGGAATGCAGGCACCAATGTGCTTGCATTTCGGGTGAGGGCGACTGACTGTGGGCGGGGGACATGGCTGCAGTGCTATTGACTTCAGTACAACCACGCGCCCCGTCCCTGAACGCAGGAAGCCAGCCAGCTTGCATTCCAGTCCGTTCTAGAGGCGCCCGCGTCCTGTCCTCCCGCGGTGCTCGTGTGGCAGAATGTGGCCGACGTTGCTTGCGGGGAGAGGTGTCCTGCCCCTTTCTGTCTCCGACAGGCGTGTGACGTCACCCAGTCACCACTATTTTTTATTTACTTTTTATTATTGCTTCTTTCTTTTATTTAATTGTACTTTTTTTATTTTAATTTTTTGTTTTTACTGTTGGGGGGGGGCTTTAGGGAAATATTAGGGGTCTACACAGCCCCCTGACATTTCCCTTTTAAAATAGAAAAATAAATTGAGGACACAAAGTCCTCACTCTTTTTCTGCAGCCCCTGTTCTAAATGAATGGAAAGCATAGAGGCTTCCCATTCATTCAGAAAATATTTACTATCATCCAGCTTCTGAATGGGGAGGAGCCTCTGTACAGAGTGCTACTCCCTATTGAGAAACTCATGAATGAACGGGAAGTGATGTAAAGCAGCTATGTATAGTACTATGTGTCCCCAGTTATTTACAAACACTGGAGTGATCAGCTGATCGCTCCAGTGTTTGTCCTGCACAGAGGATTGGTACATATCACTGATATGTACCGATCTTCCACCACTCGGCCACGCACACAGGGGGGCTCAGCTTCTCCTCTGGATCCCCGCTGCTCTCCCGGGCAGAAGCAGTGGGGGATCCGAGGAGAAGTGAAGGAAGCACCTCAGCCGTGGGGGGAGGATGGAGCTGCTGTCACAGAAGTAAGGCTGAGCATTGAGAAGAGAGCCGCCGGCTGTCAGATCCTGGCCGAGCGTCTCTCTCTCCTCACCGTTTGGCCTTACATCGGTGATGGCGGCTCCATCCTCCACCCAGCTGCGGATCCCCGCTGCATACAGATCGATTTGCAATCGACTGGTAGATCGCGATCGACCTAATGGGCACCCCTGTCTTAGATGGACATAGCAATGTATTTTCCATGTCCCAGGTGTCCTGCTTCTCCCGCAATGTCCTTCCAGCCAGTAGCAGCTCTGCAGTCTTCCTCCCAGCCTATGGCAGCTGAGGTTGGACGGAGGAAGCTGCAGGAGCCGATGCTCTATCAAAAGCTCCAACTCTCTAACTAGCTCCTGTGCTCAGAAAGACTGGAGCACGGTGCAGTGAGCTTTCGATAGCACACCGGAGTGAGGACAGCCGCAGTGCTGCACTGATTCTACTCCTTCAGCAGCGGTGATCACCGTGTCAGTTCTCTCTTTTCCTCATCAGCCGCTGCTGCTATAGAGTGGCCGAGGAGGAGAAGAGAAAACTGACACAGCGATCGCCGCTGCTGAAGCGGCGGCAGTCGTCGTCGCCCCCCTCTCCCCCCCGGATTTCCACTCGCCCCCTCTCAATTTTCACTCGCCAATTGCAAAGGGGGGCGAGTTAAAATTTTGAGCCCTGGACATAGTGTTAGATGGACATAGATGAACATAGTCCTAGATGGTGTGGAGAGTCTACCTTGCTGAGGGCTAAAAAGGGGTTAATTTGGCAGGGCAGATACTTCTCCTACAGCCCTTCCTGTTAAAAAGGGAAGTCAGGTGAGAGAGGGGGGAGCTGAGAGACACACAGAAAGGTCTGTGTGGCTGCTCAGATGCTTGTGGACTTGATCTAGGTGAGTCCACCAAAACGCACTACGCTGTGCAGGATTATTGAAAGACTTTTTGCTTTATGTTTGCTGAGGAAAGCCTTTTACTTTGCCGTTTTGCTGAAGAAAGCTGTTTGTTCTGTTACCGTTGGATCAAATAAAAGCTGCTTATTTATATCGGACTGTGTTGCAGACACATGTGTACCCCTAGGGTTCCCCACAATGGACATAGATGAACATAGTCCAAGATGGACATAGTCTTAGATAGACATAGTCCTAGATGGACATAGATAAACATAGTCCTAGATGGACAGAGATTAACATAGTCCTAGATGGACAGAGATTAACATAGTCCTAGATGCACAGAGATTAACATAGTCCTAGATGAAATAGATGGACATAGTCTTAGATCGACATACTGTTAGATGGATATAGATGAACATAGTTTTAGATTGTAGGAGATGAATAACACGGAAACCCCAAAGCACCTGCAAATAGCACCTGATTTAGCTGGCTAGACACCACTGGGTTGCTGTAAACCTCTTGTTACCACAACAGACGGTAATGCACGTTACACACGATCACAGTGTTCCCTCTGACAATGCCTTCATCTGCCTTTCTCTTCAGAAAGACGGCACCATCTTACTACAAAGTTACAATGTTGATTGTTGGGGTAGACAAGACTGATGAATGCTTCCTCCTGCCTGCAGTAGACTGAAGACACCATCTCAGCCCAGGCAAAAGTCTTTTGTCTGGAATTGCCTGATGCTGACGGACTGATAAAAGTTCGAACTTCCTGAGAAACTATAATGTTGGTGTACATTGTGACATGTCAGGAATGCATTCAGGAACCTGTAAAGTTACTGAGAAGTCCACTTTACGTAGATACAATTATGTCACTTGTAGTATCCTTTGTTCACCACTTTTTCGAATTCTATAAGCAATAATGACTGCTTTGCTACTTTTCTGTGACTGAAAGCATAGTCAGCCGTGGATCACAATCTCAGCAATAATCTGACAACAACTAAAGAAAGTAAGAAAGACAGAAAGGAAAAGATGTATACAACTCTCTATAGGAAAATATTTACTTCCTAATTTCTATATTGATTAGGTGGGTGTGTAAAGAAATATGAAAAGTAAACAAAATCATACATACCAGCAAGATTATTGAGCTGTGGTTGATGCACATTACATTTTACTCTAGGCTGAATCTCATGTTAATTTGTTTTTCATACTCCTAGCTACACAAAATAAAGACATCATACTGCGAAATAGGAGGTCTCTATGGAGCCATCTGCGAGCTCAGACCTGTCAGCTGTGCAGTGCTCCCCCTAGAGACCTCATGCGGTACAGAACCTTCCTCCTGCAAAGTACACAGCCCCCATATGTACTGTGTGTTTTCACAGCACTTAAACTCTGGCTTCAGCATATGTTCTAATAACAGTCATCTTCACTCTTTGTGTACCTTTTTGCCAGTTTCCTGGACACTAGAAAGGCACAAAAAGCATTTCAAGGCAAGAAAGCCAGTTGCTTTGAATAAGTCTCAGATGTGTGTTTTGCATGGACACAGTAATTACTATGCTATCATTTCATGCTGCATCTATTCCTTATGCACAATGGAGGTGCAAGCTTCTCTCTCTTATCGTACAAGCTGTCACAAGTATGAAGAGCAGCTACAAAGTAAAATCAGCATCCTTCTAGTTCAATTCCAAAAACATTGTTTCACTGCTCCAAAACGCCAATCTCCAATTAACTCCGTGTTCTCCGGCTGCAGACCACTCAAGCCCGTCCCCGCTCTACAATATTAAAAAAATTAGCCAACAGTCACCTAACTGGAATCACCACTTGGAATAAAACGTGGAGCATTATAAGCCCATGTTGTAATCCCCATCTAAGCACCACCCACGAATGCGTTTCACCCAATGGGGCTTAATTGTGGAGATCATCTCTACGAATTAGGTCTTAGTGAGTGAAACGCATTAGAGGATGCTACTTAAATGGGGATTGCAACATGGGCCCGTAATGCTTTCAATAAAGTTTTACTCCATGTGGTGGTGGTGTTGGTGGTGGTGGTGGTGACGTGGCCGTTGGCTGCTTTTTGAAAGTGTGCTCAAGATAACTCTACTTCAGCCACCTTAAAGGAGAACTATGAGGCGAGTGAAAATCACTCAGCCTCATAATTCGAGCCGACCTGTGACAATGTAACTGTCACAGGTTGCCTCAATAGATCGGGAAGTGAGCGAACACATACCGTCGCTCGCTCACTCACTTCTCAATCTATCGGTGCAGAGAGCCGTGATTGTCACTCACGGCTCCCTCCAGGGATTCCCCTCCTACCCCTGTCCGATCCTCCAGCGCTGATTGGCGGAACGGACGGGGGAGGGGGAGGGTCCAGCTTGCTCTGCCTCTAGATAGGCAGAGCCAGCTGTTACTCACGCAGCTGGGTGGATCCAGACAGAATTGTCAGGTTCCGTCCCGGCTGTGGCGTCTCAGTATACCGCGAGCTGTTACTCGCGGTATACTGAGCTTTGGGTGACGGGAGGACGCTAGTTTGTGTCCTCCCGTGGCCCTTAGGAGAACTATAGGGAAAAACCCTGACCCCATAGTTCTCCTTTAAGCCCCCACTCATAGGCATTTTTTGTGTCTTTTCAAGCCAACAGAAAGCCATATCATATGTGACATACTGTATGCCATCATCCTTGTGTTTGCTTCCTGGTTTTTCTGTGTTGTGTCTAATCTGGGAAAACTTCACACCCAGTGTGAACTCACACCCAGTCACACAAATGGCAATCTATAGTATTCCCCTTCACTACTGCTCATCTGCTATATACAAAATCATGTAGGAACAAAAAATCATTTATGGAAAAGGAAAATGCTGCAAGTAAGCATTAAAAATTCTTGAATTTTCCATGCTCAACCTGCAGTTTTTTAAGTTTGTAACACGGTCTCTTAAAAGCATGTTGATGCAGTTTAGAAGGAGGTCAACTGCAGGTCAAATGCACCAGTCACTGCTCTATGAATGATCACATAGGCATCTCAAATTGATGTCTAACGCAAGCCGAATGCAAATTATCTAGCTCAAGTAGTTAGTGGGAGGAGGAATCATGTCCCATCATTGTTGTCATGTGGAGAAATAGTGCTCCATCACTGATATCATTTGGAATAATAGAACCCCATTATTAGTGTCAGGGAGGAATAGTGACCCAAGGGTCATTTATAGGAAAGCAAAGTGCCACTTCTGACCCACTGGTTGCAGTTTGGGGACCACTGCTATATATAAAGTGATTGTTGCAGCTTTGTACCCAGTTTCTCTATTGGGGTGAAGCTCAACTGTAACAATTAACTTAAATTTGAAAAAAGTACTGCCACTGATAATGAATTCAAAACTTGACCCTCCATGCTGCTACCTATCACTCTGTGCTATACAGACCATCCCCGCTGAATGCTGGCAGGCTCCTCCATCTTGTGTCCCCTGCACAGCTCGCTCACCTAGTGGTCCATCCGATCCCCCAATCCGGTGGGCTGTGAAGGCAAGAAAAGCCGTTGGCCAGCCGGGCGGATCAAACCATTCAGGTTGGAGAGCGGAGGATTAGTGAATATATGTGTTTTTATCTATTGATCTGTTGCCTGACATAAATGAACAGCAGGGTGTTCCGTGCTGATCATCCCAGTGTTTGATCATGAATCAACAGATAGTAAACATGAATGCTCAGTGCAGTGCACCAACACACTGCCCAGCCATTCACACCAGCAGGCATGTGTAATAGTACACATATAACACGCATGTTGCTGTGCCTTGTACACATGCATTGCAGTGCATTGTTACAACTCATCATCAAAAAATCAGAGTGCTTGATTTTTTTTCTTTTTTTTTTAAATATTCTTAAACTTTTTTTTGTTTATTAACACTATGCATGGTGAAGCTTTGAGGCTCATTGTCGCACATTGCAACACGCTCTGTTGAGATAAAATGTATGGCTGGATCATTCTATCAAAGACTGACACAGCGCACACATGGCACGAAATGTGCAATTTAAAACTCACAAATATTTGTTAATTACCTCAATGATTTTAGTGTTTTTTTAATTGAAAATGTAATTTTGATAAACATTTTATCAACTATCATGCAACCTACAAAATCAGTTTTTTTTATTCTACGGGCCCTGCTCTTCCAGAAATATATGTTTTTGTTTTTTTTTAGAAACTCGGAAAACTGAAAGTGACAAATTATTTTATTTTTTTAAATGGTCTGAGCAAAAAAATCGGAGAATAGGGCCTATCAGTGAAAGAGTTAAAGGACAATTGGTGAAGAAATCCACACTGAGGGTTTTGGCTCCTAAAGATGGACTGCCCCCCCAATTGAAGAACAGATGAGCGATAAGAGGATGCAGTGGGGGATGGATCAGTGAAGGACACTGTGCTCCTCCTGGATACCTGATGGGGCCAATCAGCAGTGGATGCAAAGGTCCTTCTTGGGTATCCATGGGGAGCTGCTCATCAGAAGATGCAGAGGTCCTCCTGGGTACCCAGTGGGGGCCGATCAGCAGAGGAATCAGTGATCTTCCTTGATACCCAATGGGGGCTGATCAGCAGAAGATGCAGTTGTCCTCCTGGGTACCCAACGGCAGCCGACCAACAGAGGATTCAGAGGTCTTCCTTGATACCCAATGGGGGCTGATCAGCAGAAGATGCAGTTGTCCTCCTGGGTACCCAACGGCAGCCAACCAACAGAGGATTCAGAGGTCTTCCTTAATACCCAACGGAGGCTGATCAGCAGAGGATGCAATGGTCCTCCTGGGTACTTGATGGAAGCCAATCAGCAGAGGATGTAGTGGTCCTCCTTGGGTACCCAATGTAGGCGGATCAGCAGAGGATGCAGCATTCTTTGCTTTGGTACCCAATGTCGGTCAGTCACCAGAGAATGCAGTGGTCCCCCTTGGGTATCCAATGGGGGGCGATCGGCGACGCAACGCAACACATGTCAAATGTCTTTTAGAACAAAACGCATGCCAAATGCATTTCTAATTATATAGTCTAATGACTATTTAAGATATACTAAAGGAAGAATGTTTTGTCCAAATTATTTTTTGAAGTGTTTCAAGTGATGTGGACGGTTAAGCTGGACCATAGAACAAGTCGGATTGTGGAATATTAATTGAGGGAGTCCAATGCATAATTTAAAGCAGAACTATGAGCACAAATGTCATAAACCTTCGCCCAGGGGGCCTACCCCCGCATTGCAAGGGTTAACTGCTCATTTTTGGCTAGGTTAAAAAGAACATTATATTCACAACGGAGCCGGCTGGCTCTTAAAAGCGATCCCCACCACCTCACTCCCCCTATGCTGCAGTGATCTAAGGTCCCTGAGTCATCACCTTCTATACACAGTGTATAGGACGTGAGGATGCCAAGGAATATACCATTGCTGCAACAGAGGAGATTGCAGGCTGGAGGGAGCGCTGACACAGCTGGCTAGCTTTTTAAATTTTTTTAATCTAGACCTTTCAGTGTAGGGGTAGCCCTACTGTAAGGGTTAATAACATTTGTGCTCGGAGTTCTGCTTTGGGCTATGTAACGCCGCATATTTTGCATGTTATTGTCTTACACCTACATGTAGTTTTTCTAGACTATGATTTATTCTTCTGAGCTTTTTGTGCAAACATAGCTTGTTTGATGTGAATATTTAAATGGAACGATCTGACACCCCAGGAGAAAAGAGGGAGCTTTTTAATTGGCATATATATGTATTTAAAAAAAAAAAAGAAAGACATTTCAGTGGCAACTTTAATAAAATTATTCTTTGGTTTTGACGATTAAGTTTTTGTTAAGTATTTTTTTCTTTTAATTTAAATTTGGTTGATTTCTATAGGACAGCCAAAGCTTTTACTGTCTGTTCTCTATGTATATTTGAAGTAGGGGTATGTTTTGGTGAATCGCAGATGGTTTTGCCTGTTTTGGCTCCTTTTTGTATTAGATTGTAAGCTCTCAAAAGCAGGGTCCTTCTAATCCTTTCCCATTGTTTTTTGTTAATGTAAAATCTAACAGTGTTATTCACAAAAGGATGAAGAGTTTGGAGAAGTGAACAATCTAGGACAACATAGCTGAACTGGAAAGTGAGATGAGTTGGAGAATGTTTCCAAATCAGCGATGTTGTCCTAAATTGTTCACTTCTCCTGCTTTCTCCTAACTCTTCACCCTTCTGTGAATAACCTGAAAGTGTTGCAAAGCGCTGCACAAAGTGGTGGCACTATATAAATCCTGAATAATAATAATAATAATAGAGTGGCCATTCTATTTCTCTCTCTACAGCAGAGGATGTAGCCCAATGTGTCTTTGCGCACACACACACACAATGACATGTCGGAGAGGCAGGCTCAGGCTTTGCTGTGTGACGTGCTGAGTGGGGAGGGAAGGGCTGGGGATGAGGACTGAGAAGCTTTTAAACAGCAGTGAGCCTGCCTGGAGAAGCTGGGAATGTAAGCCGGGTGCTGGAGTACCAGAGGGGGAAACCGGCGGAGGGGCGATCTGTATCAGAGGATAGCACACCCCTCTACATCCCTGCTCCAGATCTGGCTCTCAATATGGGGATCAAGGAGCTGGATTCTGCCTGGGATTATGTGACAACGTACAGAAAATGCCTCCCCGTGCTGCCTGCGGACAGGTAATGACTGCCTACATTGCAATGCTGCTACATGGTTCTTCCAGCTGGCCCTGATTTCAAGGGACACTCCATGATCTCTTCTTGTTACTCAGCACCAATCAGCTGCACAATCAAACTCTTGGAAAAAAAAATCTTAGATACAATGTATCAGTATCCATAGGCTCCCCATATATCATCAGATCTCTCCCGGACGATGACAAGCAGCGAGGGATCGCTTTCGACTCACGTGCGGCGCAGAAGTCACTTCTCCGCAGAGGCACGGTCGTTCTTGGTTTGTGGATATTTTTCCAAGGCTCTGGAATCTTTCTACGTGCAATAAGGGGCACTTACTGTATGTGCAAGGGCTTGTTTTTACGCCTTGGCGTTAACCCACAAACCGCCCTCTTCAGTCGGTCGCGCATAGTTGTCGCCCCATCTGAATTGTTCAGATGGAGTGGAAATGATGGCAGCCACCTGTCAGAAGTTTGTATGGTTTGGAAATTTTTTGCCAGTTGTCCTGAGTTGAGTTGGTATAAAGCATCGAAGACTGCGGAGCCCGCGTCTGATTGTGAGTGTCCGTGATGGGTTAAGGTGAAGTCTTCGAGGGTCCTGTCTCTAAACGGTTAATTCTAGCAGTCTATAGAACTCATAGATACTCATGTATCCATATTGATCATGAAGATTCTGCCAGTCTGTAGGATTCATATACAGTATACTCATGTATACTTATTGAAAGATTCTACCAACCTATAGAACTCACATATTATACATAGCTACACATGTATCCATATTGATTAGGGGGTGTCTGCCAATCTATATAACTCATATATACTCATGTATCCATATTTATTGATAAGGAAGATTCTACCAACCTATAGAACTCATATACTATACATAGCTACACATGTATCCATATTGATTAGGAGGTGTCTGCCAATCTACATAACTCATATATACTCATGTATCCATATTTATTGATAAGGAAGATTCTACCAACCTATAGAACTCACATACTATACATATCTACACATGTATCCACATTGATTAGGAGTCTGCCAATCTACAGAGCTCATATATACTCATGTATCCATATTGATAAGGAGGAGTCTGCGAATCTACAGAACTTATATATACTCATGTATCCATATTTATTGATAAGGAAGATTCTACCAACCTTTAGAACTCACATACTATACATCTCTACACATGTATCCATATTTATTGATAAGGAAGATTCTACCAACCCATAGAACTCATATACTGTACATATCTACATATGTATCCATATTGTTTAGGAGAAGTCTACCAACCTATAGAACTCGTATATACTCATGTATCCATATTTATTGATAAGGAAGATTCTGCTGAGCTATATAATTCATATATAACCACGTATACAGATGTATTGATAAGGAAAATTCTGCCAATCTGTAGAATTTTTATATACTCAGGCATCTCTGTTTAATAATAAGGAAGAGTCTGTCAGTCTATAGAATTCATTTTTACTCATGTTTTCATATTGATAATGAAGATTCTGTAGAATCCCTATATACCCATGTATCCATGTTTATTGTTAAAGAAGATTTTGCAGATCTATAGAATTCATATATACTCATGTATCTATACTGATAATGAAGATTCTGCTAGTCTATAGAACTTGTATATAAACATATATTCATATTTCTTGATCATGAAAAGTAATTAACAGTCATAGTGAACCTGGCACGATGGAACGTAGTGCCCCCTGCTCTTTCGGAGCATCAGCTGTGTCCCTAAAAATGATTTTCTCAGTGTTGGCATGTAGGCAGCAGTGCATGAAGAGTGTTGCAGCTGTGTGCCAAAGGGTAAAGTAGGAAGTATTAATCTGTCACCCTTGTGCATTGCATGTTGCTCTTCTGGCAGCTTAACCCTGGATTTTTTGTCATAGCGCCCATGCTGCCCCTGATTTTCCTGCAAAGCTCCTTCTAGCTCCATCTATAGAGAGAACCTGCCTTTCCTTAGCAATCTGTGCCCCATTACTATGGGGGACATCAAAGGTTATGTTCAGGAATTGCCATGGTTTTGTTGGGTCTGAGTTGGGTTGTGTGAGTGCCAGATGATCGGACATAGCATACACCGCTGCTGTCACTTGGAGATTGCATGCAGTGCTCAGTCAGGAGTGCCAGCTGCTGCTGATAGACTGGGGCTTGCACGTTGCTGCCAATTTCTCGTGCGTTATAGAACGCCGTATGTGCACCAGGCACCTGTCTTGGGCTGGCAAAGACTGGGAGGTCTCCCCCGCAACTTCTACACCTGCCAGTACTCTTGTTCACAACCATGTTTCCAGTTCCACTTCAACTTTTTGTGGACCATACCATTCTGTCCTTGCAAAAAAAAATAGTTCCTTCCTTGTGGCTTAGGAAGCGGACAAGTGCTTGGTAGATATCTAGTACGCTGAAAAATCTCTGTGAATTACTCTTGTGGTTCAACTGCATTATGTCGTGTCCAGGAAAAATTGGGTGGTTGGTTTCAAAAGGAGTACGTACTACAGAAAAAAAAATATGGGGAGGGAAGGGGGTGCTGAAGACTTTTGTAAAGACGCTATTTGCATAGGAATAGCCGGTGGCCCCGTCTCCAGGCTTATTCTGACTAGGGTACCCTCTGACACCTTGTGGATCCTACTACCCTACCCGTGGTTTTCCCAGAACAGGTTCTCATTAAGCATGCTAATTTCAGTAATTGCTTCACCGGCATATGGATTTGTGGTATGGATCAACAAGCCAAGCTGGCCCATCACACTACATCGCCCACCAATCGACCTGCTGTAGACCAAAATCTGGTTGCATTGGGAAACTGAACTTTGCACATAACCACAGCAAATATGTAATGCCTTGCTAAGAAAGCTTTAAGAATGCACTGCTCAGTGCACGGGGCAGAGGACTTGCTGTCCTATTTAATTAACAATATAAATCTCTATTTTAAGATCACGGCAGTACACCCATTAATCAGAGGTGTGTCCTGCCCAGAAGTTCCGCACACACTGTATTAATGTCAGGGTTATCAGGTTTAATAAAGTGCTTGGACTTATGTGGAGTGGTGGCGAATGGGGAGTCATGTGATGTTTTCCCTATGCATTCTATATGTGAGGGCCCTGGGGGCTGGATGGGGGGAGGGGGGGTGTCAGCTGTCTGGTTTATGGAGGAAGCAATCTGCAAGAAACCCTTCAGATAAAATCGGCTCATTCATGAGTAAAAGATTGCCTGCCATATGTTTTTCTCAGAGTCTCATATATTGCATAGATGCCACAACAGTCATTTGTTATGGAGATTACACGTTACACAAATTATGCATTTCAATTATAATAGTGATAATAACAAATAAATATATACAGTGTATGTATATATATATACACACACACACACACTAATAATAATAATAACAATAATAATGAATTCTATATATACATGTATCTCCATAACCACTCTCTATACATTCACTGTGAGATGTTCTACCTTTATGTTGTAATAGTTTTTCAACATATTGGGGGGGATTTAACACAACTGGAGCAGACAAAATTGGAGCAAATTTGCACTGCAGCCAATCTTACCTGAGCAAACTGAAGAGAGATGCTGATTAGTTGCCATGGGCAACTGCTACCATGGCTTTGTGGCGTGTGAAGCCGACATGTGGTTAATCTATGTCAGGGGGTGGGCAACTCCAGCTACCAAGCTGTTGTGGAACTACAAGTCCCATGAGGCATTAGCAAGATTGACAGTTACAGGCATGGCCCCCAGATGCAGTGGCATGCTGGGATTTGTAGTTAAAGCACAGCTGGAAGGCCGGAGTTGCCCACCCCTAGTGTATATCTATGTAAACATGTCATAACACACCGCATATAATCAAACAGGTATAACACAGTGCCTGCCATACATTAAACATAAGATTTTTGATTGTTCTATTGAAATCTTGTATAAGGGGCTATCCTTGCATGCTGGGACTTTTAGTACAACCACAAAAACAGGAAAAAGTTTTTTACATAGTTATTATTTTTGTTCTGTTCGGGTTTGTAACTGTGACCGAGGAGGGGAATGAAGAGATGTTTGTTTTTTTTCTCTCAGGTGACTATCATGTGTAGGGCAGTACCTGAGGGAAGTGTCACGTGACTTGCTGTTGGCCGGTCTGTCAATGTAATGACACCAGCGCCACCTAGAGGATGTCTCTGTCTCCTACAAGCAGAGACACTGCTCAGTCCCGGCTGCAGCCCCGCTCTTTGGAAATTGGAGGAGGGGAGGCTCTTGTTTTTTTTTTTTTTGCCACTTTTTTTTGGGGGATCTTTTCGTTCCTTTCCTTTTCTTTCCTTTCTTTTCCATTTCTTTTCTTTCCTTTAGAAATGCTGCTTAGCCTGTTTTCAGCTCCTGTCCATCATAAAGCGAGGGGGGATGTGAACATATACATATAGATTTAAAATGTAAGAGGCTTGAGGTAGTGTTGACGCGATGCCAAACATCTTAAACAAACCCTTCTTTATGAATGCTTTGCTGCCCTCTGGCCCGGTGCCCAGAAAAAAAGAAAAAGTGAATTTAAAGTAAAGCTTGTCAGCTTAGAAATACTGGAGCTGCTTGCAGACTTATTTTTTTAAAGGCATAGTTTACTTTTGAGGCCATGATGATCGCATTCCACAAACCCCTCCCTCCTCAAACCGTCCGCCACTTGCAGAGTGCTCCTGGATCGTCCTGTCCAGGGCCATCCCTGTGGTATTCATCACGTGAGGCAATGTCGTTCCCGGGAAGGGGGGGGCTTGCTGACAGGGAAGACATGTTGCGGATGCGGCTGAGGACGCCGGACCGCGCTGTCAGCGGCTCTGTCTGGTGTCCCGCACAACTCACTGACGTCGTCGGTTGTCAGGAGCTCGGCGGGATCCCGCTCAGCTCTTAGCAATCTGGGAGGCTGTGGCTGCACTGCTATCATCAACCGGCCACCCCGAATGAGGTGGCGCCTGAGGCAAACACCTCAGACTGACTCACTATAGGGCCGGCCCTGGTCCTGTAACTATTTGAGTTCAGTGCAGCTGTGCGTGGCTCTGTCATCTATCCTCAGATCTGTGAATGGGAAGACTACAAGTCCCAGAAGGTCCATACCACCGTATTAACCCAAAGCTAAGAGCTAAGGGTACTTAGAGAACTAAGCCAGGTTATAACAAGACCATTATTCCTGATTTTTAAGGAATCCTTAGTGACTGATAGGGTACCATGTGATTGGCGGAGGGCTACCGTAGTTCTAATATTCAAAAAGGGGGCTAGATGCCAACCAGGGAACTATAAGCCGGTCAGTCTAACATCGGTAGTTTGTAAACTCTTAGAAGGTATAATTAAGGACTATTTGGTAAAATTTGTTAAGGATAATGGCATAGTTAATGACAATCAGCATGGATTCAGGAAAGACCGGTCCTGCCTGACTAACTTGCTAACTTTTTATGAGGGGGTGAGTAGAGATATGGATGGAGGGAAGCCGGTAGATGTGGTATACCTGGATTTCTCAAAGGCCTTTGATACGGTACCACACAAACGCTTGCTACACAAGCTGAGGGCTATGGGCATAGATGAGGTGGTGTGTACGTGGATAGAGAACTGGCTACGGGAACGTGTCCAGAGAGTATCTGTAAATGGCACCTTTTCGGACTGGGCTAGTGTAATGAGCGGTGTGCCTCAAGGATCTGTGCTGGGTCCGATACTGTTCAACCTATTCATTAATGACATCGGGGAGGGAATAAATAGCCATGTTTCCGTGTGTGCAGAAGATGCAAAAATAGGGAGGGTACTAGAAACCGATCGTGACAATATAACATTGCAGGAGGACCTGGATAAAATAGGGGAGTGGGCAATACTATGGCAGATGAGGTTTAATGTCGATAAATGCAAAGTAATGCACTTTGGACATAAAAATAAACAAATAGGCTATACAATCATGGGTATGCCGCTAGGGAAGTCAGAAATAGAAAAAGATTTGGGGGTCATTGTAGACCACAAACTGAATGGTAG
>NW_017306934.1:916010-918034 GCF_000935625.1 Nanorana parkeri
GCACCTTTTCGGACTGGGCTAGTGTAATGAGCGGTGTGCCTCAAGGATCTGTGCTGGGTCCGATACTGTTCAACCTATTCATTAATGACATCGGGGAGGGAATAAATAGCCATGTTTCCGTGTTTGCAGACGATACAAAAATAGGGAGGGTACTAGAAACGGATCGTGACAATATAACATTGCAGGAGGACCTGGATAAAATAGGGGAGTGGGCAATACTATGGCAGATGAGGTTTAATGTCGATAAATGCAAAGTAATGCACTTTGGACATAAAAATAAACAAATAGGCTATACAATCATGGGTATGCCGCTAGGGAAGTCAGAAATAGAAAAAGATTTGGGGGTCATTGTAGACCACAAACTGAATGGTAGCTTGCAGTGCCAGTCTGCGGTAAACAATGCTAGCAGGGTCTTGTCCTGTATTAAGAAGGGGATGTATTGCAGAGACAAGTCTATAATTGTGCCTCTATATAGATCGTTGGTTCGGCCACATCTGGAGTACGTGGTCCAAGTTTTAGTCGCCGGCACTGAGAAGGGATGTCCCTGAACTGGAGAGAGTCCAGCGGAGGGCAACAAAACTAATTAGGGGAATGGAGGACAAGAGCTATGAGACAAGGCTTCTGACCTTAAACATGTTTACGCTGGAATTAAGGAGATTAAGGGGGGATATGATTTTCATGTACAAGATGTACAATAGTGACAGCAACATTGGCAACAAACTGTTTGAGATTAACTCCATTACAAAGACTAGAGGCCACCACCTAAAGTTGGTGGAGAAAAAATTCCAGCACAATGGGCGAAGAGGGTTCTTTACAGTAAGAGCGGTTAAGGTCTGGAACTCACTGCCATCGGCAGTGATTTCAGCCAAGAGTGTAGATTTGTTCAAGAAACGTTTGGACAATTTCTTGAGGGACCGTAATATCCAGGGATACCAGTATCCCTAAGAATGAGATGATGCGTGGACCTATATGGGTTGGACTTGATGGAAGTATGTCTTTATTCAACCACAAATACTATGTAACTATGTAACTAAGATGTAAACAATATACTGGACCCGTGACGCACTTATCACAGTTGCAATGTTCTGCAGGCTCTGATGCAAAAATGTCATAAATGCACATTTTTTTTATTTTATTAATGCCTGTGCATTTTTTACATTTGTGTAAAGAGTAGACTACGCCTTTAGGGTACAGGCTCTGGTGGCTGTCATGTTTATCCTTTCTTCCCCATTCAGTAGGTCAATGTTATACAGATTAGGTCAGCTTTTTCCCATCATGGCACCCTTTAAAATTATGTAAAATCTCGTGGCACCGCAGTCTAAAATGTCATAGATTTACGGGGGGGGCCCTATACCAGCACAGTGAGGTCCCCTTTTTCACATTGAAGTCCCCCCCCCCTTCAAATTAGGAGCCCCCCTTCAATTCTGAGCCCCCCACATTCACATTAGAGTACCTCTTCACACCAGAAGCCCACTCGTCTTACATCTGATAAGCCCCCCTTCACATCAGAGTCCCCCTTCAAAACAGAGGTTTCATTGTAAACCGCACGATTATCACGCGTTTTTCAATGCATTTAAAAAAAAAACCTTAGTGGGTCGCAACCCCGTGTTCAGTGGGTCGCTGCATGCCTTCCACTTTTCTAGGTTAGAGGGTCCGCAGCCTCCCCCTCAGCACTGTCAGTTCCCAGGTCAAGCAGCCATTCAGAATATGCTGCCCAGTGCAGAGTGTCATGTTGAGGTGAGGTGGGGTGGGCTGGAGCTATGGCCGCAAGGGAGCTCCATCCATATGTGCATTGCTTACAGCTCCTTCATGTGTCCTGTAGAGGTGCATGGACCAGAGTGACATCACATTCTGGCTCCCGGCCAGAGCCGGTGCTAGGATTCCTGCCTACAAAGGCAAGGTGCTTTTTTGCGCCCCCCCCCCGACCCCCTGTAAAAACGGGGCATTTTGACAAGTACTTGTACTTGTCAAAATGTGCTGATGTTTGCGCTATGGTTTTTTTTTCTTTCAAGGACCTTCGGCAC
>NW_017306934.1:918068-931562 GCF_000935625.1 Nanorana parkeri
ACTGCCTGAGGTGCCGCGCATGTCGGGATCCTCTGGCAGTCGCCGGCCAGCTAAATTAGGACCCTACCTGGAGCTCCTCCCACCGGACCAGCGCTAACTCGCCACTGCTCTCCCGCACTGAAGGTAAGTGAAAAAAAACATTGCGCAAACATTGGTGCATTTTGACACCCTGCAGTGCCCTCAGGTGGCCGCTTGCCTTGCCTTGCGGTAGCGCCGGGCCTGCTCCCGGCCACGTTTTTCTGCCCTGAGGAAGGGACCCTGCACATAGCGTGCTGTCTGCTCCATCCATTCTCAAACCTTCAGATCAGAGGGGGTTTATGTACCATAATTAAGAAATCTTTGGGGGAGTCGCTCTTGTACAGCTTTCGGGACTGTGGAACTGAATCTATCCAGCTTCACCACAGTGACATCATCATGGCAGATATTTCAGAAGATGATGTCACAGCCTTCCAGTATCTTCCCCCGCCCAACTAATATCTGGATCCTTCATACTGTATCCTTAAAAGAGAACTATGGGGTAAGTGTTTTTCCCCATAGTTCTCTTAAGGGTCACGGGAGGACATATACTAGCGTCCTCCCGTGACCCAAAGCTCAGTATATCGCTAGCTACAGCTTGTGGTGTATTGAGACAATGCTGTCTGGATCCACCCAGCTGGCTGATTGACAGCATGCTGTGCCTATCTAGAGGCAGAGCCAGCTGTACCCGCCCCCTCCCCCGGTCGTTCCTCCAGTCAGCGCTGGAGGATCGGAGTGGGGAGTGGAGAATCCCTGCAGGGAGACGTGAGTGATAGTCACGGCTCTCTGCAGGTAGATGATCGAGAAGTGAGTGACGGTATGTGCTCGCTCACTTCCCGATCTACTGAGCCGACCTGTGACAGTCTCATTGTCACAGGTCGGCTCTAACTATGAGGATGAGTGAAAATCACTCACCTCATAGTTCTCCTTTAATGCTGTATAGGCACTTAATGTGTTTTAGATGTGTTCAGTAACCCCTTAAAGTGATATTAAATGTTTTAAAGCAATTACAAATGCTGATTAACTTACAATGGATGCTGATCCTTGATGTTTAAACGTTTTAGTTTTCTGCAGAATCAGCTGGTCCCCTGAGCACTGGCCCCGATATCCTGTTTTGGGGGGGCTCCTTTCCCTTGCAGGGTCCTATGGAGACACCCTTGTGTGTGCTAGTAAGATGTGTGTGTCTCCACAATCACAAAAAGGGGAATTTATCAAAACTAGAGCAGACAAAATCTGGAGCAGCTGTGCATGGCAACCAATCAGCTTTTCAACTCAGTTTGTTCAGTTAAGATTTGAAAATGAACGAGAGAAGCTGATTGGTTGCCATAGGAAACTGCTCCAGATTTTGTCTGCTCTAGTTTTGAAAAATTCCCCTCACAGTATATAACTTCCTTGTCGCACTCCTTATCGAATGTCCCGTTAATGCTAAGCCTGATGAAGGGACCCTATGCGGCCCCGAACACTTTGTAACCCTGCAAGGATTTTGGTGTGCTGGTGACATCTTTATATGTCCACAAACACACAGGCACAGCAAGGCAAGCAACTTCCCTCCCTTCTGCGCCTTCCTCCCTACTTCCTTCTCTCCCCTCCAAGCTAGTAGATGGACAGCTGCTGGAGTCTGAGCTTTCTCTTGTGATCTTGTACTGGAAAGGAAGTTCAGGGAAGCCAAGCTGAGAGAGTTGGAGCCGGTTGTTCGGAAACATTATGACTGTTAGTGTGTGGGCAAAAAATGTTAAGAAATACTTTGCAGGGCTGGATAAATCTCAGGAGCCAGGTTGCCAATGCTCCTTAAAAATTACAGCTGGTGTTCCATCAAAGTATGTGACTACGTTAAAATGTGTGACCGGTCACGTGTTCACACATTTTAACGTAATCCCGCCCAGTTTTTCGGCGGTGGAATATGTGACCGGCAAAAGGTGAAGAATTCCAATGCTATTTCAGCTGTTCCAGGGCAGATCGCCTTGCAGATTGTATGTGCAGGAGAACCGACCTGCCCTGGAACAGCTGATCGGTCCTGAAATGTCACTTCTATCCGACTTTGTGAAATGTGAGATTGCAGTCACAGAGTCGGATAGAAGTGACATTTCAGGACAGTTCAGCTGTTCCAGGGCAGATCGGGTTTCCTGCATGTACGATCTGCGATGCCGATCTGCCTCGGAACCGCTGAGATTTTGGCGGTCACATATTCCACCGCTGAAAAACTGGTGACCACTTGACCGGTCACACATTCCAACCTAGTCACAAACTTTGATAGAACACCGGCACCCACCTTGTCATTGGAGCTGGCTCCTAAAATATTCCTACTGACTCCTGGAATAGACAGAGCGGCTCATGAATTCCATATGAATCTGTGCACCCCGACTTTGAACCCATTAGATTGCTAGCTCTGGTGCTCGATGCCTTTCTTGCCCTTTGTTTCATTCATTGTAACACTTGTATATACTTTATGTAATGTAGCTGCTGCTGAGTACGTTGGTGTTTTATAAAGAGGAGTAGTAACAGTTTTTAGGTGTGTCTCAGCATAATACACTACACTTGGCTATTGGCCATGTTTCTGTATAAGTGGATTCATATGCATTTTTAAGGTTTGGCAAGAGAAAATTCATGACCCCGTTCACCTCTGTTACACAGAACCTACGGATCAATGACGTCATATAAGTGGTGATTGGATCATTGTTTTTACAAGTCCTGTTTTTGAAGTTTGAATTTTCTTGTATGTTCTTTGCATTTTCATTTGTTTGTGATCATGATTGTGTCATGGTATTTTGGCGGTACTCAATGTGCTCAATGGTTAATCATGTTTCCTTTGTGGTTGTTTGTTAGTTGTTGCCTTGATGTACACACGATGGTTTATGGCCCTATGGTATTAGTCACATTTGGTCTTGGCATGAGTATCGCCATGGCATGCCTTTTCATTGAGATGCTGGCTGAATAATGACATCGTGATTACACAGGCAAGGGAACATGCTTTAGCTTGCATTGTACATTCGGAGAGAGTGTTGTAGATGCAGAACATCACATAGTATTAGGTGTTGAATGTAATATGCCTGCTTCTGTTTTTTCATGGGGACTCCAGAGTGGAAAACACTGGATCTTAGCTTTCCATCTGCTTTGTCTTCCATGACTACTCGATGCGGGACTACCCAACATGTCAACGTTCATCAAAAACATCAATCTTAGGCAGACCGACAGTGCTCCTGTATTCAGATACCCGTGACCTCTTTATTATTGTGAACTGACCCCTGTGACCTCTTTTTTTTCTTAGTGAATTGACCCCTGAAACATATCTCAGGGACTTCTAGCATTCTTTACCTGAGCAGTGCAAGAGCTCAGAACCATTTGGTGCTCTATTTTGAAAATTTCAACAAGATCGCCAGTGGTTGGTCTATGGCCTGCCCATTCCTGAACCCTCTATTGGTCAGTAAGTCTGCACTTTACATTTATTGGCCAAAAGGAGGTCATCTGAGATCTTATGAAAATGTACGTAATTGAGGGTCCCAGGTTTTGGGGCACACCGTGGAAATGAAATTAGGTTTTAGAAGCCGGTTTACCAGATTTTGGAGGACATAGGGTTGCACTAAAGTGCACATTTCAGAAACTACCATCATTGCCAGCACACAGCAACTGGTGGCCCCATATTCTTTATTCATTCATCACAGCATGCCTAACTTGAGCTTAAAGCCCAATTATATCATGACAGGGTAAGGCACAGCCGTCCTATGACCCAACCACCCACTGCTGACTACAACCCTTAACCCCTCCATGACCCATGCCCACCTTAAATAATGGACCACACCAGGTTGGATATAAAATGTCTGTAGCAGCCGTTTATTATAAAATATCTTGAAATATATAATTTCAGTTCAAACATTAATTATCACCATAAACAACAATTTCTCTGTAAACTATTCTTTGGCGTGAGGTCTGCGCAGGCACCACTTACTCAACCACCGAAGATCTCTGCTTACCCCCTTAAACCACTGGCCCCTAGCCGCAACCCACCGACTCAGGGACAACATTGGGAAGTAACAGCAGAGACCTCCTAATAGGCCAGAGAGATCTGACATTTTCTAAATCTTTTTTGTGGATAAGGAAAGCTGCAGAAGTGAACTGACCTTGTGCTGACTCCCAACTGCCTGGATCACCCCTCCTCCTGCTCTAACCACCCTGGATGCTCCTCCTGGACCACTTGACCCAGCCAATCACGGTAAGTGACACCCGAGCACCTTCCTTAGGCTAACTTAACCCTTTCTCTACATGACTGCCTGCCCACCCTGTCATGCCGTCCTTTCGCCTATTCTTTTGCCTTTTGCTCCAGGACTTTCTTACATATAAGATGTAGTCAGAGACAAACTTCCACTTTGTCTTACCAACGTAACAGAAAAATACCAATAATCAGATAACATAAGGCTGGTACGGAGACATGGCTGACCAGGGAACACAGAATTTTAATGCTGACCTGTCATAAGGTTAACATGGAGGCTGCTGTGGCTGAGCTCTCTGTTAGGATGACACACTGACTTCAGTACTTTGGGTCAAGTATGCCGATCAGGACTTGTGAGTTTTAATTTACATCTCTGTATTGCATATTTGTTCCCATGGCCGGTGCTAGGATCTTTGCCAACACAGGCAAAGTTAAATGTTTTCTATGTATTCCAAAATCTATACTTTGGTTACATGCCAGAATGTACATCCCTCGCTATAGTTAGGGCCTGCTGTGAATATTAGTGGAAATGCTGATGCCCTTTATCCTCCCCCTTGGCCATTCACAGAACGCAGTGTATTGTGCGAATGGTTCACTAAGGTAAGTAAAACTTCCCTTTGCAAAGTGAACGTGCTCTGCTCCTTTAGTAGGTCAACCAGTAAATCAGGGAGGGTGTCTGATTCCATGATCACACAGGATATTCTTGCATATCTTTAGGCTAATGACATAGTATTAGTCTTTGAGGGGAATTTACCAAAACTGAAGCCGACAAAATCTGGAGCAGTTGCCCAGGGCAACCAATCAGCTTCTCTCTGTTGTTCGGTTAAAATTTGTAAATGAAAGAGAGAAGCTGATTGGTTGCCATGCACAGCTGCTCCAGATTTTGTCTGCTTCAGTTTTGATAAATTCCCCTCTCTGTGTTTACGGTATTGTAGCACAACACTGCCCCCTGCTGTTTTAGAAAATACAGTGTAATACTAATAAATACAAATATATTTGTATTATTGTTATTATTATTATGATCTAGGATTTATATAGTACCAATGGTTTGTGCAGTGCCTTACTAAATAAAAGGAGACAGTTTAGTTACAATAGAATTTAATACAGGAGGGTTAGGAGGGCCGTGATCGTGGGAGCTTACAATCTAGATACGACGCACACTTTTTTTTCTCTTATTAAAATGCAAAGTTGCATACATTGCTCTATGATAAATATATGAAATATCTTCACTGATTATTATGTACAGTTTTCTGGAGTTTATCAGAACCAGATCTTAGTATTCACAATGTTAACAAGTGGATAAAACGCAGCCTGCGCTGATCACACTGGACGCAAGCAGTGATTTTCTTCTTCCCGTTGTCAGCATGGCTTTGGTACGATGACTTGCAGGGGTGGAAGCACCTGAAGTTTACTGTTTGTTTTTCTTGTGTGAATCGCTGACGTTTTTTGCATGCTTGTGTGAGCTGGTGGAAAGCAAACAACGTGCCTGTACAAACACAGCCGGAACGTGGAAATCTGTATTTCTTTACATGGCCTGTTTACCCAGAGTAGCCTATACAGAGATCAGCCTGCTCCCACAAGTCATGTCCAGGCTTGGCACCTCCGATGCTCAGGAACCATTAGAAATTGTCTGCTCACATTTTTTTAAAAACCTTGTAGGTAAGAAAAAACATGCAGAAGTATCAGGTTGTCACTCGTGTCCGCTATAGACATCCTTTACCTCAGGGTTGGACAAATCCCAGGAGCCAGGTCACCAACACTCCTAAAAAATTACGGCTGGCATCTAGGGTGGCCACATTTTCTTCAAGCAAAACCCGAACACTCTAGCGACGCGCTGACATTATTTTGGGAGAATGAGTCACAGCTTATTCAGATGTAAATAGCCTCGCCCATTCATATGTAAATATCACAGTTGAGACTATTTTCAGTGGGGGGGGCAGTAGCCCCTATCTTAATTTTGGTTGCCCCTGTCTGCCTGACATCTTGTGTCCGGGTTCCTGCCATGAATCCTGGACACAGTATTCAAAACCCGGACTGTCCGGGTGAATCCTGGACAGGTGGCAACCCTACTGGCATCTAACTTTTGAGCTTTTCTCTAGCTGTTGTCAGTAGGGCTGGCTCCTAAAACAAAACCTGCTGGCTCCTGGATTGGGTAGAATGGCTCCCGGATTCCTGAATTTGTCTAGCCCTGTATTACCTGATCCATTAGGGACCACACCAAATACCATCCTTTATGGACAATCCCGAATATCCTGAAAGTCATTAAGGCCCAGATCTGGGGACAAGGAAAAAACTACCCTTGCACTGGTGCCCTATTGCACTAATTAAGTCTAGGGGTAGAGGGATGAGGAGTAGTACTTCCCTTATTCCTCCTGATAGGGAGGCTCCTACTATCTGTGTGACCGTTCCTGCAAAGCCTCCTCTCTAGGGTTGATCCCAGGTCTGCAGTTGCATGCCCTGCATTGTACGTGATGGTGAAGGACGGTTCAGGTCTCAGAGCATCAGGGAGAAGAGAGCATTGGAGCCTGCCATAACCAGCATAAGGTAAGTAATACCACCTCTTCATCTCCCCCATAGACCTAATGTATCATGTGGTTATATTTGTGAGAAATGTCCATTTAACCCTTGCAGTGTGTGTGTGTGTTTAGGAGCACTGCAAGAGATTTTTCTTGTCCATCCCAGAGTTGGGCTTTAAGCAGTTTGCCTGTCAGTGGCCCACCCTGTGGCTTTTTTAAGTCCCTGCATGGCACTATGAGAATGCATAGTAAGAAAAGACTCACAGTAAGATAAATTGAGTATATTTTTCTGACCTTAAAGCAGAAATCCAGCCAAAGATAGTATGAAAAAATGAATAGCCCATTAAAAGATAAAATAACAAAACCAGCATTGGCTGCAATATTCAGCATTAATTCAGAGATTCCTGCCACCAGATGTCCCCAGTCTGATGGCCACCATTATTCAGCCCACTTCCTCCCCCCAGGTCATCCTGGAGCCACCTGAGTCTGTGACTGGAGAGTGAAAGGAGAAGCAGCACAGTGATGAGCTCATCTCTCAGTCATTCTGGTCTCTACGCCTATCAGCATGCTTTTTGTCAGCACATGAATTGATTGGTAACGTTGAGCCAGACGTGCCTGGGATCAGTGCCTGGGCGTTCACCGAGTGCAACCAGAAATCCGGGTCCAAGCAAACCGAACCCAGGGCTGCCTGTGTCCTAGCAACCAGTGATACTGTGCAACCTGCTAGGCTAAGCCTCACAGCACCACTGGTTGCTTCATACCACTTATACCTTTAGCGCTTTGATATATATTTCTTGACCGCTGAAAGGATTTTCCCATCCTCTTTTAGAGCTGCTTTAGGTCTTAATTAATAATACATATTTTTACTTTAGTCTCTTCTCCAGAAGCACAGATTATCTATTTCACCACTGGTTGCTAACATGCAGGCTAGCACACCATAACATCCAATGATACTATGAGTCCCCCTGTGTCCTGGCAACCAAGGCTAGCCTTGGTTGGTGCATCGGTCTGCAAGAAATGCATAAAGCACACCAAGATTCCACTAAGAATACACAGGACTCTTGTATTTAGGCTATGTTTGCGTATCCTAGAGTTCAGCTTTAAGCTGTCTGATGATACTTCCTGGGTATCCGTACACTCAACTAATGATGGTCAACAAACGTGAAGCCGCTGTATGTCTTATGGAATAAATGGCTTTATAATATTATACTGTCTCTATGCTGTAAATCGTCGGTTCTGAATGTACAGTTGGCAACAGAGGTAAACTGGAATGGTTTGCATGGCTCTCCCCGCTATCCTAGAATGAGGAATTATCATTTTATTTCTTATTTGTAATGGAAGTCTTGACAGGTGTGTTTTAAGAAGGCTCTACCGTGCTTATACTATAATATTGTTATGGTGGGATGATGGTGCGCTCAGGCTGCAGGAGGAATTTTTCCTACATCTGGATTGACTACAAGTGACATCTGTAAACATTCCAAGGTTTAACCACTACAGTTCCCAGGCCTTTTCTCACTATAATTCCCCTCGAGTTCCAGAGTGTCCGTCCTGCACCTTACATCTTTTAGGTTTTGTAGTCTACCCTAACCTAACATACATTGTTTTTCTTGGGACTGATAGGGAAAGATGTAAAAAGTGAAATGGTGGGGCTCATAGGGGAGGTTTTCATTTTACTTTAGGACAATTTTTTTCTTCTTTCGACGCTACATTGTGACACGCAAAAAAAAAAAAAAATCAGGTTGCGTAAATTGTTAGCATAAAGTACAGGCAGGAGCAAGTCAGGGTGGCGAGGACATAAATTAGCACAATGGTACCTTTTTTTTTTTTCTAGGTTTGGAATCGCTAAAATTCCCAATGTCCTTGTGTTCGCTTACTGTGTGCTAGGTGCTTTGCGTTGCCACCCCAAAGCACCTCCTGGCAGTCACACGTTGCATTGCAACACTCTGTACTGCAAGAGGGCACAGTATTGCGGTGCTGCACACTGCAATGAAAGGCCACCGGGAGGTGCATTGAGATGCCATTGCCATACCTGAAATGCAATGCCCCCAGCACATATTAACACACACTAGGTGTTCCGTGTTGATAGCATGCGTTAATAGTACAGTATCGTGAGATGAACACAACACTATGGTGTGAACAGGCCCAATAGTGACCTGTTGCTGGCTTCAATCAGTAATAGATCACTATAGGAGTAATCTGCTGCTGCAGGGGGAGTTTAGGTAAGGGCTGTTTCAGCCCTCTCCAAGGCTCCATACTAGTAAGTAGTGCCGTGATATCACACATGACATCACTTCAAATGTGAACACAATGCAGAAGCATTGCTCCTATGTAGCACTGTGTAGCAATATCAGGAGCCTCCATTCTCACATTGCATTTCAACTAATTTTCCATTAAAACATAACAGGAACTTCCAATTCATAGGTTGTGTTTACCGACCTCCCCAAGCTCTGGAATTCCACAATTCCTATTTATAGAAAGCAGAGATAAGCACATTCTTCATAAAGATGGAGAGATTTACCTAACCAGATCTCCACTCCACCTCCACTTTTATCTACAACTTTCTGTTTAGAGATCACTATCCCATAAAATATTGTATTCCAGTAAGAGTTTGTGGTTAATACATGTAATAATAGTAATCAGTATATGTTTTCTTTTTGTAATGCCTTTTTTTTTTTACTGTCTAGAGCAGGGATAGCTAAACGTCTGCCCTCCAGCTGTGGTGATACTACAAATCCAACCATGCTCTTGCTTCTGGGAGTCATGCCTTTAGCTGTCAGAGTCTTGCAATGTCTCATGGGACTTGTAGTTTCACCACAGCTGGATGGATGAAGTTTGGCTACCCTTGATCTAGAATAAGGGATAGTGACAAGGGTTGGGAGGAAACTATATCACCACCAGGGGGGGAATACAATGATCAACTTTTATTTACATAAAAAGGTTTGAAAAAACTGTTGCAGCCACTGCTCAGTCTCCTCCAGCAGTTTTGGGCCCCATTCACACCAGCAGCTGCCAAGAAGAATCTTGCCGGTGTAACACTTGGTTCTATGCATGAACCAAGTGTGTGCGCACAGCCATGGCAAGCGGTGGCAGCTGTCAGATCTGCACTGCCGCCATTTACTTAAAACCACAGTTGGTTACATGGGAATAGGGCCTCTAACCAACCTTGGACACAGATAGTTTGCATCCAGGGGCAGTGTTTCTGTGGGGTTTGTGGCTGCACACCAACTTGCTGCAGCGAATTGGTTGTTTTGTATGCAGCCAAAGTACGCTAAACATTGCAATGCTGTGACAGCCAGAATTTCCACTCATTTATGCTTTGTGTTTGATTCTTATTTGTCCACCACTGCATTTGGTGTCACAATGGATGATGTATCAGCTGGGCATCTGACTAATGAAGGTGTGTTCTTGGAAGACATCACAGGCGTTGGAACAAAGGGAGCCAGGAGGGGCAAAGAGGATATGGGGTCTCTGGGAATGGTATGGAGGAGGTCTGGGTTATTCACTGTCATGGCTTAAATTAAAAATCAAGTAATCCTAATTACTTAATAAAATGGCACTGGATGGCCAAAAGTATATGGATACATCTCCAAATTATTGAGCTCAGGTGTTTCCATTGGAGGATTCCATTAATGCTATGGCATACAAAGGCGTTTTATACCATTGTACCCTTCCAAATTTGTGGTAACAGTTTGGTGAAGGCCCTTTTCTGTCCCAACATAACTGTGCCCCTGTGTACAAATCCAGCTTCATATGGTTTGGCAAGTTTGGGGTGGATGAACTTGAGTGGCCTTCCCAGAGCCTTGACCTCAACCCTACTGAACACCATTTGAGCGCATATTGTGAGCCAGGTCTTCCCACCCAACATCAGTAACTGACCTCACAAATGTTCAGTTGGCTGAATGGACACGAATTCCCACAGACACACCTCAAAATCTTGTGAAAAGCCTTCTCAGAAGAGTGCGGGCTTTTGTGGCTGTAAAGTGGGAGGGCAACTCCATATTAATACCCATGGTTTTGGAATGAGATGTCCAACAGGCTGATGTATAGTAGAAGTGATGGTCATGTGTCTAGAAGCTTTTGGCCATTTGTTGTATTTCAAAAGTAGATAAACTATATGATGTTCCAAAAACATATTGGACATATATAATCTTGTTTTTAATCAATGAGTATTACTTTATTAAAACCTAACTCCAGTTTTGGATAGAATGGAGACGAGTTAGAACCTCTATTGGGTTTTTATTAATGTCTGCTTCCAAAATATTTCCCCTCCAAACCAAGGACATGGACAAAAACACATCTTTATTAGAGTGGGAAAAGGCTAAAACTCCTGACAATGTTTATTTTTGCCATTCGTGCATTCTTGTCCTGGTGACAATCGTAACCTCTCATTTTTGCATAGGTGTCACAGGAACAGGAAGTGAGGGACAATCTTTCCTAGTTCAAAAAAGATTGATAATATATGGTTGTCTACAGGATTGTATTTGGGATGACAGAAATATCTATTGCAAAGGAGACTCGGGGCACTCAGTAAAAGACTCGGGGCATGTTGACTTCATGCCCGGGTCTGCCAACGCCATTGGAAAGGGACAGAATAATTTAACAGGAAATAAGGCTGCCCATGCTAATAATGGGCAATTTGGCAACTCTACAGCATGTGCATCCTATGTGGTATGAACATTCTAATCTGCCACAAATTCCTGTCCAGTAAATACAAACTTTGATCTCATCAGGACTTCAAACCAAACACACAGAGCGTTCCAGCACTCCTTGGGAGAAAATGCTGTGAGGCTGTTTTTGATTGTATTATAAAACCTAAGGGAAGCTGGAAGTGTTCCTGTAAATAAGACTGGATATGTTCCAGTAAGCCCACAATGCTTTATGTCCAGTGGCTGAATTCACACTGAGGGATTTTATGTCCCTGATGCAAGACCATTCATTTCAACAACAATCTTCTGATAAGATTATAAATGCATAAAATGTATTTTAGGTTAGGTTTGTTATTTACCCATAAAAGCTTCATTCTGTGTAGTCATCCAAAGTCCTGATACTGCTGCGGGAGGGCTGCCATCTTGAATATGACCTGTTTAGCTGGGGTAGTTATCCACCTCAAGTCAGAGCAAACTTTACATTCACATTAACACCGTGTCCACCATCAACCTGTACCTACACGGACAAAGGTTTGCTTTGAACTGGCTATGTATGTTGCGCACAGTAGACATCATGTACTCTCAGCTGAGGCTGGAAATTCTAAAACATGAAGTTGATGACCAGGAACAAAGCAAAGGCGTACTTTAAGGAAGAAACAAATGCTGTTGTTGTGACCTTCTAAAGAGATGGGTAGTTAGGAGGTCTGCTTAATGGCTTATTGACTAATTGAATCTATTTGAGTGTACTTGAAAATATCAAAGAAAATCTACATTGAGAAAATAAATAGGCTTCCTTGAAAATGCTGGCTGTTATGCGTATGCGGCTTCGATACTTTCTGAGTTACTGTTCCTAATAAGTGACTGAAAAATGGATTGAGAATCACAAACAGGCAACTAGAATTGTCATAAGAATCTCAGCAGTGGCAGTATTTGTATTCCTCCCTGTAGAGGGTTCCTTTAAGGGCAATGATGGTGTATGTGGTGTTGCACGTTGGCATGTGTTAGTTTAAAGGCAGGTTCACATAATTTTTCAGACCAGATATGGACCATATCTGGAACGCATTGCATTGCGTTTTTCCGTGTTTTACCATGATTTTGCCGTGTTTGTGAGTTGTTGGGTTTTTTTCAGCTTAAAATGGTCTTACAGGTGTGTTTGTATGCATTTTTGATGTGTTTTTAATGTGTTTCTATGCATTCCAGACCAGACAAAATAAGACAAGCAGTATTTTTCTGGCCTTGTCTAGAACAGACTGCGCTGGTGTGAACAGAGGCCAGAAATAGCATAGGGATACATTAGGATGCATTTTGGGTCCGGTCTGAGGCAGCACAGTTCATTTTGAATGAGCTGTCAACATAATGCAATGCAGGCAAAATGCGCATTTCAAACTGATGATAGGTATCTCGTTATTGAATTACAGTAAACAAGCCTGAAACTGACCTGTAAAAAAGAAGTGCCCGGATCTGCTTTAGTGAATTCTAAAATGCTGACATGCAAATTGGATAATAAAGAAAGTGTTATGATGGTGTTGGATTCTTCTCTAGAAGACGTCACTATGTTTCATGCTAATGGACTGAACCATCTTCTACTGTAGAAGGACCTAAGAGCTATTAGATCAAGAGCAAAAATGTCCTTACAGGGAATGCTTATAGGAGACCCTTAATGATAAAACATAACTTACCTATGTGGAGACGTCTCCTTGGCAATCCTTTAAGTACACCTAGAAACATAAAGAGAACGCGGCCTATATGCACAGTGTTTCTGTATTTCACCACGGTGCCCCACATCCTGATATTGCCACCAACCTCATGTTCTGGGAACACCATCTGTTGGCTGGTTTAACTTGGAGGTTTTGCATTCGGCCTACAGCAGTGTTCTTTCTTCTTGCCAAGGTGAAGATGTCATCCATTGGCATTCTCTGAGCTGCTAACAGCTTTCTAGGACTGTCGCCACACATTGCTCTTTTTATGGTACCCCCAGGCCCGGATTTCCCACAAGGCCACCGAGGCCGGGCCTCGGGGCGGCAGAGCGCAGAGGGCGGCAGCGGTGACCTTGTGGGAAGTTGCGGGCTCCGGTGTAAGGTGTCCGCCGGCCGCAAACTACGGAGCCGGTGGG
>NW_017306934.1:931598-979421 GCF_000935625.1 Nanorana parkeri
CCCCCCTCCCCATCAATTGAGAATGGCAACCAGATGGCAGGGTGGGGGGGGGCGTATTGTGGAACCTGGCCTTGGGGCGGCAGGGGGAGTAAATCCGGCCCTGGGTACCCCTGTACCCTTCCACTGCCATACAGGAGGCTGGAATATACCTGCTACCTCCAACTTACAGCTCAGAAGAATCCATGGGGGACTTGCATTCATTATTTCTGGTTGCTAAAAGCAAGATCACCAATGGCATCCATCATGCTTCCCTCATGAAAGCTTTCCTTTACATTTTGCTTACTACCATGGTGGAGCTGTAGTAAGTAAGGAAGTAAAACCCAGAGCAAAAATAAAGATCGGCGCCCCTTAGCAGTCAGTAAACGTTTATATTTCTTTCACTTGGAATGTGAAACAGCAAATGTAATTTGTTCCTCTGAGAAAATGCTACACATTCCTCTAGTTATTCTACACCACCCCATAGATGAAGCAATCCACAGGGCTGATTATTGGAAAAAATGGAATTTGGTGTGTTTTAAACATAAGACTTAAACTGAGAGGCCCTGAAATAGCTGAAGAGGATAAAGTACACCATATGGCCTAAAATTTGTGGACACAGATCCATAACACCTACCATATGGCAATATGTATTTGTACACTACCGACCATGTACCAACAGTCTGGAGAAGGTCCTTTTCTGTTCCATCCCCTGGGCACAAAGCGACATTGTGGCGACATGTATTAATAATGCCTCACTTTGTATGTATTTGCTGAAAGGGTTGTTTTTTACAAACCCATACAGGAGTGTTTTAAAGGGTAGGTTTAAATATCGTTTGTACTTAGAGTATCCACTTACAAAGCCATCCACAACTTTGCCCCCGTCTATACCTCAAACCTTGTCTCAAAGTATCACCCTATCCGTCCCCTGCGCTCTTCCAAAGACCTCCTGCTTTCCAGATCCCTCGTCAACTCCTCCCATGCTTGCCTCCGGGACTTCTCTAGAGTCTCTCCCATCCTCTGGAACTCTTTATCCCAACCTGTCCATCTATCTTAACTGCCTTTTTAGGCGATCCCTTAAGACTCATCTCTTCAGGGAAACCTATCCCACCTCAACCTAACCATTCAACCATCACGTTCTCAAACAATTCATTCCCACACAGCTACCACCTCATGTATCATTTGCCCCTCCCTTTTAGATTGTAAGCCCTCAGGGGCAGGACCCTCCTTACCATCTTGTCTTGAATTGTATTGTGATTGTAATGTCTCCCTTATATTGTAAAGCGCTGTGCAAACTGTTGGCGCTATATAAATCCTGTATAATAGTAATAACACCGTCTTTCTCTGGTATTAGTAACATGCGTGCTTGTTTCTGATGTTTTATTTACTTGTATGTTTTACAGAGAAACATTGATCATCTGATTCTGAGCACATCTCCAGCCTGGTGGTCAGGATGCGGCCAGCGCAGGTCTCGGCCTTGGCTGTACTCCTTGTCCTGCTCTTTGAAATCAGTATAACTCCTCTGAACGGTAAGCTCTATTATCTTGTTTTATTGTCATCCTTCTTTTATGTAAGATAGTATAATGTGTATATGGATTTTCTTTACACATTGATTAGCATAGCAACACACATTCAGGGACTGTGTATTTCTAAATGGGTGGGGGTGATAGGAAATGAAACGTTATCATCACTTGGCACTTTCGGTATGATTGCATAGCTTGTAAGAACTACATTTATTTATGAATAATATATGTTCCTAGGATCTGTCTTTATATCCGCTTCCTGTAATCTCCTGCACAGCAGGAGTCAGACTGAGAGACGAAGGGCCAGCATGGTAGGCAATCAGAGTTCTATGACATTGCAAGGTGCTGTCACTCTAACATGCAGAGGGATGACATTATCAATGTGCTATTTTCAATGTCCAGTCCATGGCTGGGGGCAGGAAGGTGACCAGGTTGTATTCCTTAATGTAGTAGCTGAGGTCACCTCCCTAGGTGTGTCCAACGTGGCAGTGGTGTGCGAATCACATGGGTAGCTGAGCAGAATTGTATATCCCTTGGCAGTTAAAGCAATCCACATATTGTGTGTGTATTTCAGCAGTGTCTCTATCTGAGTTCTAATTTAAAGAAAAGCAATGAATGAGTGTCCTCTGTGCTGTGCAGAGTACTATGCAGGTTTGTTGCAATACATAAGTGGCTCAATCATTACATAGATCTTTTCGGATCAATGGTTTCCTGCCTGGGTTCGAAATCAATGACATATTACATAATAACGTTCCCAGCCAAAATGATGTTAGGCAATCAGATTAAACTCAGAGAGGTATACAGGATATGGAGCTAAACTCAACAAGTGACAGGACTGCCCATCTCGGTGCTATTAGCAGATCTAAAACTCTCTGGGTGACTGACTGGGGACAATGATTTCTATATAACTGGCTTTGAAACGTCCTGGCTCAATAGCATTTGTTTGATGGGGAATAATCATCACCATTTAACAAATGACATTGTGTGCCGCAGCGGTGATCCTGTGTGCTTGCTGGATTCCAGGATGTCTGGGGAACTTACTTGATGCACATTAAGCCACAATTAAAGGAAACCTGTGGTCTGCCCAGGCTGAGCAAAGCAAAAGGCTTGCTTTATAGAAGAACTCTGGGAATTTAAAAAAACTTACCCTTGCTTTGGGGCTACCTGCAACTGCAAGGGTTACCTGCTTGTTTTCTCTAGGGGGGTCAATTAAAGAAGATATACTCACCTGGTCCTCACCCCTGAATCTATTAGCACTCACCTCTTTCTCCGTGTGCTCCGGCTTTGGAATGTCCCCTGGTGTCCCCGTGTCTAATGCAAGTCAATCGATCTGCATAAGATGGGATGATGTCACGGATCCTTAGACCGCCAGAGCCCAGGGGAGAAGAGGCTGCAGGGACCGGTCTAGCAGCTCAATGGGACCAAGGATCAGGTGAGTATATTTGCTTTATTTAAGTCCCCCTAGACAAAACAAGCACTTAGCCTTTGCATTGCAGGGGTTGCCCCACTGCAAGGATACGTTTTTGTTTTTTTAAATCCCTGAGTTCTTCTTTAGTGCCTGGACCCCCCAGAAGCACATACTCATTTTCCCTTTTCTACCTCATTTAGCTGCGAGGACATGAAAATACCCAGCACCAAATATAGAGAAACATGTGGCTGTGTACCTGGGAGTGTCTCTGTGCAAACTAAAACTGGAGCAACATGGAGTATACACAAGGCTGAGTATGTGCAGCAGTACGATTGGACAATCAGAGCTGATTTACACAGCCATTCATGGCCATACACTGACTAGATCAGTGTATTTCTGCGGCAGGTACGGCCAGGTGTTTCTGATTAGCTGCGGACAGGAAGCATGTACAAATCAATGACTGGCTGACCCTGTCCGTGGCTCTTCATATGTAATCAATAAAGGAACTTTTCTTACGGCCAGGGACAGATGAGCGGCTCTATACACAGAATGTTTACGTCCTGATAATTGATTTAAAGAAAAAAAAATATTAAATAAAAAATAAATAAAAAGGTGATTAAAAAGTAAAAAGTAAGAAAATAATTATAGAAAATAAACAATAATAAGATAAAAACTATAAAAAAGTAAATTCTAAAAAAACGAGCACAGATCAAGCTGGGCCCCGTTCTGGGGCGGGAGGGGGCGTGGCAGTGCAATCCATGTCAATGGCCCCACAGACACACCCCCCGCCCGCAGTGCGATCGCCCGCATCGGAACACAATGCCCTTCGTTCCAGTGCAGTGCAAGCGGAGAAAATGCTGCTTAAAGCTCGCTCCTGTGATGGACTACAATCTCACGTTTAGTTTACTCATTTGAATTCAGATTGTAGTCCATCACAGGAGTGAGCTTGGAGCTGTGACTTCTTTACAACACACACAGGGACCATGGGGAACAAAAGTAGCCCCCCTTCAGAAGGAAGGACAGTGTCCGCACCAATTCAGAGCTGATTTGAGGATCTACAGCCGAGTGATACACAAATAAGATACATTTTTGGCAATAGTTAAAGTGACATTGAACCCTCAGATTTTGTAACATAAACCAATACTGTAATGTGCGCCTTACTGTAATCCATGGTAGTTTCCCTTCTCTTTGCTGCTCTTCCTTTTAAATCCTTATCTCTTCTCATGCCGGGGGAGAACTTCCCTTTGCAGCTGAGTGCCTCTTCCTGTAGTGCTGGCTTAGGTTGTGAACCTGCACACAGACACCATGTATCCATTCCAGAGACAAGGCAGTCTGCTGCAAAACAGAAGTTTTGCTCAGCATGAGAAGAGATACAGATTTAAAAGGAAGAGCAGCAAAGAGAAGGGAAACAATCATGGATTACAGTAAGGCGCACATTACAGTATTGTTTTATGTTAAAAAATCTGAGGGTTTAATGTCACTTTAAGGTACTTGAATGTATTTTTAAGGTTTAACTCCTGAGTTTAGTGTCACTTTAAGTAAAATGTGTTTTTTATTATGGGGGAGTGGCTCTAATATTGTAAGAGGATCTTGAATTCCTACTGCAAAGTCCACTTTAAACATTGTATATCTCTGCATTTGTGTTTCAGGAGTAAGGTAGAAAAGGAGTGCCCGGACTATCACTCTTCAGGGCCAAACACCTGCTTCTTTGATAAAGCCCATTCCTATCTCTGGATGTACTACTTTGTCTTCGTGAAAGCAACAAACGCACTGGGATCCAACGTGTCCACTGTTTTTCGGTTTGAGATCGGGGATATCGGTAAGAGGATACAAAACCAAAAAAAAAAACGAAGGCTGTTCGTACGTCACATTTTCCTGTTCTAGAAAACGTGAACTAGTCTTGAATGGTTGAGAATACACAATAGGCTCAATTCAGTATCTTATCTTACAGTCATGTGACTGTGATTTTCAAATATCATTGGACTGGGCTAAAAATAACTATCACTTTATCAAAAAATAAGTGACGTTATCTTGATGTTTTAGCTTTTGTGAACTGAACCTAATGTGCGTTAAGGGCCCAGATGCCCAATGTAGTCCCAACACATAGAAAAAGCAATGATGTCCTGTTGTCCCGAGATGTCAGTTCATACCATCGAACTGAAGAGGTGTGCACTAAGAAAAAGTAGGGCATGCAGTCAGGCCCGGCGCTACCGCAAGGCAAGTCAGGCAGCCGCCAGCAGGGTGAGGGCGGAAAAAAACAGGGCATTTTGACAAGTATTTCAAGAAAAAAGGGGAACACACAGGAGCTTTACGCTGAGTAAAAATATATAGTAATGACCAAATTCTAGGGTTTCAATACACTTATTCAAAAAAAGTACAGTCCCCTGTAAACAGAAATCCCTAAAAAGTGGAGATGGTCTAGTAAATAGATCACAATGAGTAATATATTATAACAAAGTTTAATGGTTGTCAACACTATACTTATAAAGACACCTATAACACGACATTTAAAAACAATTAAAAAACGCTTCCCTGGAATCACCTGAATATAATGATACGGGTACTGAACATTTGAATCTCCTACGGGGCAGGAAGTCTCTGATGTGAGTAAGATAATGATATATCAAAAATAGAAAAAAGGAGCTGTACTCACATTGTACGTAACCGGTAAAAAGATAATCCTGGTTAGATCCCACAACGATACATGCATGTAGTTGTTTTGGAAAGAATGTATCCTTATACAGCAGTTTCACTCCATAGGATCTATTTCATTGGTGAATCTGAAGTTCCATAAGTGCTTGCCTCCCCGTTCAATTGGACTCACACCACTGTGCAAAATAGGGGTTTCAACCCCAGAAGGGGAGCCTCCAAAAGGGTTCCCAACATAAGCGGCCGCACTGTAGAGTGGAGTGTGGTGGGGTTTCCACAGCAGTGTGCCCGGTGACACGGCAGGGGATGGGAGCTGTGTGTAATCACACTGGCATTGGCTCGCCTTTGTCTCCTGGTTTGGTGCCTCGGCTGCAATAGACACGCCCCTCTGAAGAAGCCCCGGCCATCGGGGGGAAACGCGTCAGGATAGCGTGTGTTTCAGCTTCCCAGGACACCCTTTGTTGACCCTTACACGTTCGGGTGAGAACGAAAACAAAGAATCTCCACAGCCTCCGAAGGAAATAGACCCATCAAACCAGGTGCGGATATTGCCGAACACAACGGCAGCGGTCCCTGTCTACTACAGTTAAGCCTGAGAGACAGGAGTGAGTCACTGTCTATTGCAGCCGGGGCACCAAACCAGGAAAACCCCTTTAGGACCGGTTCACACCAGCATTTTGAAAGCTTAAACTGAGGATAAGGCGAAGATGTGGCCAGGCAGGCAGAGTCGGCAACAGTCTAGCAGCAAGGTGCTGGCAGAGCAGAGGTCTTGGCACGAATGGGCAGCAAGGTACAAAATCAGCAGGCAGAATAGTCAGGAAACAGGCAAGAGTCAAGGTGTAAATCCAGCAAACGACACAGAGATAGGCTCACACAGGAAACTAACCCAAATCAACGGGCTCAGAGCACAGGAAGTGTCTGGTATTTAACCACCTGCTGACCGGCCGTTGTAATTAAACGGCCGGACAGCGGCTTCTTGAGGGCGGGTGGGCTTCTTTAGACGTCCCATCCCGTCCCGCTCGTGCCCGCCGTTAGGCGGCGCGCACGAACAGAAAATCAGCTTTCTATGTAAACAGCCAGTGATGGCTGTTTACATACAGGCGTTCAGGCGTCTGGCGAGACGCCCAATCGCTTGTAATTGCGTGCGGGTATGTGCCTCCCCGTCCGCCGCAGTCGGTGCTGGCGATCCCGGGCTCCGCTGCTCCCAGTGTGAGCCCGGGACCAGCACAGCAGCTCTGCGGCCGGAGATCAAACGGAGCTCAGTACATGAGCTCCGTTTGATCTCCTCTTCGGAATGCAGGCAGTGATGTGTATTACATCACTTCCTGCATTCAGTGTCACTCTCCGGTACAGAAACCGGAGAGAAGCTGGTGAAGCAGCTGTTTGCTTCATCAGCTTCTCTGGGGGTCCCTAGGTGACATTAGGGGTTTTAAAGACCCCTGATGTCTCCATAAAGAGGACCTGTCATTGCAAATTGGCTATCACATAGGGAGCTTGTTTGCTCCCTATATGATAGCAATAAAGTTAAGTGGGGAAAAAAAGTTTACATAAGAGTGAGTGCAATCATTCTAGTGCCATTAATCACTGATAACACTAAACTGATGAGCGGTAAAAGCTTTTAAAGTGTTGGCTATGGTCAATTTTGGGTATGGTAGCTTTTTTGCGATTTCGCGGGTGCGCGCAATTTTAAAGCTTGACATGTATAGTGTCTATTTACCCGACGTGACCCTGTCTTTTATATTTTACCAAAAAATTGGGTCATAATAAATGTTTTATAACATAATGTAGGGAGAACAGGTTTTTTTTTTCAAAATTTTCGGTACTTTTTTCATTATATAGTAAAGAAAAAAAACCCAGTGGTGATTAAATACCACCAAAAGAAAGCTCTATCTGTCCCCCAAAAATGGTATAAAATGTATTTCAGTACAGCGTTGCATGACGGAATAAATGTCAGTCAAAGTACCGCAGCGCTGAATACTGAAAAATGGCCGGGACAGGAAGGGGGTATAAACACCCCGGTCAGCAAGTGGTTAAAGCCTGAGTTAATTGCAGATTTTGTACAGCTGGATGGCAGGTGGAGCCAATGTGTCCACAAGGAGAGTTACTGAGTACAAAGAAGCGGAAGCAGAAACCAAGTCCTTCCAGTGGCTGCATGGCTAGGTTCTGCACCAGAGATCCGGGTTCAATCCCCGAACAGGTGCTGATCAGACAGGTATGTGACACCCAAGCCCAGAGTTGGGCTTTAATCACCAGCTGACAAGACTGTAAATATCCAGGCATCAGAGTTCACTAGTCAGGAGACTAGCAGGGCCAAATTATAAACTAGCTCATTTCACATGCACAAGAGGTCCGAGCCTGAAAAGTGGTCACTCTCCCTGCACTCTTAGGCAGTATTCTTGTGTTTGTTTCTCTTTACTAATTTCCGCGTGTGTTTTAGGGCTTCTCTATATTAAATAATAGACTTTATTTCCTTTAGTGCAAACCTACCCACCCAGAAATTTGACCCTTGACTACAAAACCGAAAAAGCCAGCCTACCTTACCTGTTGGTGACATGGGTCCCACCTAAGGAGGCCGATGTGAAAATGGGCTGGATCACACTTCAGTATCAGGTCCGCCTGAAGGAAGAGAAGAAGCATGTGTGGGAGGTGAGAGCCCAATATTTTATATCAGAGAAATGTTATCTGGCCAAAAATACATTTTCTGTTTTAATGCATTTTTCTTTAGATTTACTCTCAGATCATTCTAAAATATTACAGATACGTTTGTAATATAATCGTATATTTACTCTTTTGCAACCAGAAGGTGCCGTGTGTAAATCTGGCAAAGCTGGTACTCCAGGGGGTCAGATAGCTTACTGGTATGTTGTCAGTAGAAAGCTCTAAGGTTCCACACACAGTTAAAGGAGAACTATGGGGTCAGTGCTTTTCCCCATAGTTCTCCTAAGGGTAACGGGAGGACACAAACTAGCGTCCTCCCGTCACCCAAAGCTCAGTATACCGCGAGCTACAGCTCGCGGTATATTGAGACGCCGCAGCTGGAACGGATCCCGACAATTCTGTCTGCATCCGCCCAGCTGCGTGAGTGACAGCTGGCTCTGCCCATCTAGAGGCAGAGCCAGCTGTACCCGCCCTGTCCGTTCCACCAATCAGCGCTGGAGGATCGGACAGGGGAGGGGGGATCCCTGCAGGGAGCCGTGAGTGAAAGTCACGCCTCCCTGCACGGATAGATCGAGAAGTAAGCGAGCGCCGGTATGTGTTCGCTCACTTCCCGATCTACTGAGCCGACCTGTGACAGTTTCATTGTCACAGGTCGGCTCAGATTATGAGGCTGAGTGATTTTCACTCGACTCATAATTCTCCTTTAAATGACTGAAATGAGGAAAACACTCCATCCTTTTTTCCTGTAAAGGTGATTCCATTTAGATCTTTAGTGTGGCTTACTGATTTTTTTATTGTAAAGAGGACCTTATAATTTTTAAATGACTTACAAGTCAGTTTCAGAGCCAACTGTTTTACATACGGTAGCAACACTTGACCTGATTCTTGGACCGAAGTCAAGCTTATGGTACCTATGTTTGGATGTGGAGGAAGCTTTGCTAGGAGTAGGAGGGACCCAGGAGAAAGAATGAAGACAAAGAACATTGGTATATAGTACCAAGAACAATTGACATCTAAAAGGTCAAATTTAATTGGTAGATGTGGGAAATACAGACCTTTGTGAATACTCGTGCTTTGATACACATGGTACAGTGTTTTTTTTGCAAGAGGATGCTGATCATTTCATCATCTTACCTTGTAGGAGCATGTTGTTGACCATCAAACCAAGCTGAAGTTGTTTAGCTTGACTCCCGGAGAGGACTATGTGTTTCAGGTCCGATGCAAGGCTGACAGCAAGCACTGGAGTGAATGGAGCGAGGAAAGCTATATAAAGATTCCTGGAGGTAATGCCCTAATATATATTACATATGATTAGGGGTTCACATCAACTGATGAAGCTCATACAATAAACACTGTTAATATGAACAAAAATGATTGACTGGGTACCACTTTCTTTTTAAAGAACTTTGCTTGCTTTAGAGTACTTACCCATTCCAATAAAATAAAAGTTATAATAAAAGTTATACAGACCGCCAGAGCCCAGGGGAGAAGAGGCTGCAGGGACCGGTCTAGCAGCTCAATGGGACCAAGGATCAGGTGAGTATATTTGCTTTATTTAAGTCCCCCTAGACAAAACAAGCACTTAGCCTTTGCATTGCAGGGGTTGCCCCACTGCAAGGATACGTTTTTTTTTTTTTTTTTTTTAAATCCCTGAGTTCTTCTTTAGTGCCCCTGGACCCCCCAGAAGCACATACTATTTTTCCCTTTGCTACCTCATTTAGCTGCGAGGACATGAAAATACCCAGCACCAAATATAGAGAAACATGTGGCTGTGTACCTGGGAGTGTCTCTGTGCAAACTAAAACTGGAGCAACATGGAGTATACACAAGGCTGAGTATGTGCAGCAGTACGATTGGACAATCAGAGCTGATTTACACAGCCATTCATGGCCATACACTGACTAGATCAGTGTATTTCTGCGGCAGGTACGGCCAGGTGTTTCTGATTAGCTGCGGATAGGAAGCATGTACAAATCAATGACTGGCTGACTCTGTCCGTGGCTCTTCATATGTAATCATACTGATGAAATCACTTACAATGGATGCTTCTCCTTGATGTTTAAGGGCCCAGTCACACCATATCCAGTGCGTTCCGGCACAGTTCGAGCATAGATCAAGCTGGGCCCCGTTCTGGGGCGGGAGGGGGCGTGGCAGTGCAATTCATGTCAATGGCACCACAGACACGCCCCCCGCCCGCAGTGCGATCGCCCGCATCGGAACACGAGGTACAGGAATGCGCTCCGTTCCAGTGCAGTGCAAGCGGAGAAAATGCTGCTCAAAGCTCGCTCCTGTGATGGACTACAATCTCACATTTAGTTTACTCATTTGAATTCAGATTGTAGTCCATCACAGGAGCGAGCTTGGAGCGGTGACTTCTTTACAGCACACACAGGGACATAGGGAACAAATGTAGCCACCCTCCAGAAGGAAGGACAGCGTCGGCACCAATTCAGAGCTCATTTGAGGATCTACAGCCGAGTGATACACAAATAAGATACATTTTTGGCAATAGTTAAGGTACTTGAGTATATTTTTAAGGTTTAACTCCTGAGTTTAGTGTCACTTTAAGTAAAATGTGTTTTTTATTATGGGGGAGTGGCTCTAATATTGTAAGAGGATCTTGAATTCCTACTGCAAAGTCCACTTTAAACATTGTATATCTCTGCATTTGTGTTTCAGGAGTAAGGTAGAAAAGGAGTGCCCGGACTATCACTCTTCAGGGCCAAACACCTGCTTCTTTGATAAAGCCCATTCCTCTGTCTGGGTGTACTACTTTGTCGTCGTTAAAGCAACAAACGCACTGGGATCCAACGTGTCCACTGTTTTTCGGTTTGAGGTGGTGGATATCGGTAAGAGGATACAAAACCAAAAAAAAAAAACTAAGGCTGTTCGTACGTCACATTTTCCTGTTCTAGAAAACGTGAACTAGTCTTGAATGGTTGAGAATACACAATAGGCTCAATTCAGTATCTTATCTTACAGTCATGTGACTGTGATTTTCAAATATCATTGGACTGGGCTAACAATAACTGTCACTTTATCCAAAAATAAAAGACGTTATCTTGATGTTTTAGCTTTTGTGAACTGCGCCTAATGTGGCTTAAGGGCCCAGATGCCCAATGTAGTCCCAACACATGTTGTCCCGAGATGCAGGGCCGCCGTTAGGGGGGTACGGCCGACACTCAAGAAAGGGGCCCGCCCAGCCTCAGGGGCCCGCAAACCTTACCTGGATGACGGCCGTACAGGTGACTGAAGGCGGCCGAGCCCCTCAGCACCGTAGGAAGCCGGGGCCCGCACACTCCACATCGTATCCTCGGATGCTGTGCGAGCCTCCGGTGTCCCCCCTGTGTCCACTGCACATTAGGTTTTTAAAGATGGCCGCCGCGAGTAGCAGTATATATATTAAATGAAAATCATTCCCTGGTGGGGAATCAGTATGATCTGCATCTCTTGCTGATGCAGACCATACTGATCGCTCCCTCGTGGTGCCTCTGCTAACATGCAGGGAGCGATTAGTATGTCTGCACCAGCCAGTGTGCAGAGCACACTGATTCTTCACTGAAGCCCAGGGATGCAGCCCCCCTTCCTGCAAAACAGGTAAGCAGGAGAGGGGGACATTTTTTATGAACTATTATTAGTTGTGAGTGTGTTTTATTGTGTGTTTTTAATGTGTGTGTATTTTTATTTTTTTTAATGAAGCTATGTGTGTGTTTTTTAATGAGTGTGTGATATGTGTATTTTTTTTTAACCATGATTGCTGTTTAAATACAAGCGATCCGGCGTCTGTATAGACGCTGGATCGCTTGTACAATACGGCGCCGTGTCCCCCTCTGCAGCCGTCGGTGCTGCCGTCAGCTTCCCGGGCTCATCTGTCCCTCGTGTGAGCCCGGGACCGGCGTGGAGGGTCTCCACTGACAGATCGGAGGAGAGATCAGCAGCTTCTAGCCACGGATCTCTCCTCCGATCACTGGACATCGGAAGTGAGGTGCATTTCATCACTTCTGGTGTCACTGTACACAGTCTCCGGGTCCTAGAGCCAGAAGAAGAAGCCGATGAAGCAGATCTCGGCTTCATCAGCTTCTTTGGGGTCCCTAGGTGACACTAGGGGTCTGCAAGACCCCTGATGTCTCCATAAAGAGGACCTGTCACATTATATTTGCTATTACATAGGGGACTTGTTATCTCCCTATGTGATAGCAATAAAGCTGAGTGTGAAAATTTTTTTTAAAAATTAAAGTAACAATAAAAAATTCAAAAAACATTTTTTAACCACTTGAAACCCGCGGTGTTACACCCCCTTCCTGTCCCGGCCATTTTTCAGTATTTAGCGCTGCGGTACTTTGAATGACATTACCCAGGCCTAAAGCTGTGTAAGGGGCCCCAAAATTTGTGATGGCTGCCCTGCCGAGATGTCAGTTCATACCATGGAACTGCAGAGGTGTGCACTGAGAAAAAGTAGGACATACAGTATGCTTTTTCAGTGCAGCGCGTTGCACATATGAATAGAAATTAAATTAATCAAATATCACTTTGGGAAAAAAAAAAGGTAAACCGTGAGATGCTTTGTAACAAGTTACTTACACCTCTGGCCACTTAGTAGGGCCGCGCTGCTAATGTGAAACGGTCCGAAAGGGGTTTTCTGCTACTGATTTATCCAACTCCATTTTGAATCTCTTAATAAAAAGCCAAAGGTGCCGTATCCTGCAGGATTCAGGTTTTCATGTCATCACTGCCCAGTGGTGGGCAGGGTTGCTCAAGCCTGGCACAACAAGGATTACAGCTAGTAAGAGGCCTTCCTTCTCCTGTCCTGTGTCCCCCGAGGTTTTACAGATGTTGGGGTATAGAGACACACAGCTGTGCTCTATAATAATTATGAATAATTATGATCAGTTGACACTATCCCTGGACACAATCGTGCATCCAGGATGAGTAGTTGTTTTCTAACTGCATGTAATTATATCACATACCATATATGCGGCGTGCAGGCTTTTACATGCAGCAGCCACCTGACCATTAAGTTGAATGGGTGACAGTTGACGCTTGTAAATGTCAGATTAGGAATTGCTGCTGTAGGAAAACACAAATTCCTGACGCAGGAATCCCTAATCACACCTAAACTTACAGGTGTATAATACACAATAATACAAGTGTTTTCACTCTTTCTGTATCTTAGTACATTGACTGCATCAGAGGAAGTCTGCTATGACATGAATGAAAACAATATACTTTTTTTCATTAAACCTATTTTACTAGTCCGTGGAAGGGAATTGCAATTGCATCTGGTGATCTAGAAAGCATGTGCAAATTTGTACATGAAATTCAGCTGCTGATACACTGGATGCCAAACTAATACAAATTTGAAAGACCTAAAAGAATGTGTCTCGTGTAAACATTAAATTAATTACTAAAAATCATTGAAAAAAATACACTATTGGCACGTGCAGTGCAGCCCACAGCAGCCTCTGGAATGAATAAGTCTGTGATCAGAGAAGAATAAAAACACACAAACCTATAAGGAATGTAAATGTTCAATGAAACAATCACATAAGCTATACATCTGAATGATTCAGATGAGAATTCGAGATTTATTTTTATTTATTCTCGGGTGTGTACAGATGAAGAGTCGGTTTTATTGCAGCGTGAATCATTTTCAGAAAATGTCACCATCTGAAACACAACCTCGGCTAATGGATAAACTGTCTGTTCCTGAGCCAGCGTCCTGCACCGATATACTTCATAAACAGACTTAGCTGGCAAGCTCTGCAATCCTACAGCCTATGTCTATTTATAGCTACATAATATATAGCTACAATACATACATGTTATTTTGAGTAGGCAAAGCCTCTGTATTGGCTTACACATGCATTGTAAGCTGCCTTTATAGAAGGATAAAATGATTGCCGATATTCCTGTGTATGCATATATGTGTTTTACACATGCTGTGGGCGCCTGGTAATAACTATTGATGAGCTCATGTTCGGGCAGAAGCTGATCCGAACCTGGGCTCCTGCGAACATGGAAGGAAGCTCCTTCCTCAGCCGCCATTTCAGCTGCGGAGGGGGACATTAGCAAAGGGGCGGAAGGCTGTGGCATCATTGATCGTGTATGGCCACATGGCTACATTTGATCAATGACATTGACCTATAATGGTCATCAGTTTTACCCAATAAAGATAACCCAGAACCATTAAGTTTTCCTAAAGAGGTTTTACTCTTCCACACAGAAAGTAGATATGATCCATACAGGCAAGTTTAGAGATGTTACCACTTATTCTAGTGTAGATGTCAACTTGACCAGTACGGGTTGCTTTACTCAAGACAAATAGGCTGTTCACTTTGCAAAGGGAATTTTTCCTTGATGAATGAGGTAAAAGTTCTGTTGACTTCCATCATCCAATCATGTGCAATCAAAAATACTGTTTTGTTTTTTATTCACTAAGCTAAGGGAACATTCCCTTGCAAAGTGAACAGTATTTTTGCTTTTAGTGTATCCACCCCATAGTGTTCATGGCAGGTACACCCTATTCCCACAAACATTTAGGTGCTGGTAAAAATTCTACTGGATGCTGAGATCGCATTTTTCTGGGACTCACAGGAGAATAATGCAGAGAGCAGCGGCCTGTAGTATTCAGGGTTCACTCAGTGCTATTTTTTTTTTTTAATGGTCAGGGGGTTCTCCAATGGGGAGGTGGGGGCAAATAAGCAGAAGGATCCCAATGAAACGCACCTATAGTAGTATAGTAGTAGTCCGAAGTGGAGCTTAAACTGAGAATAAGGAGAAGATGTGGCCAGGCAGGCAGAGTCGGCAACAGTCTAGCAGCAAGGTACAAAGTCGGGATCGAGGAGAGAAGTCGTGAGGCGGAGCAGAGGTCTTGGCACAAATGGGCAGCAAGGTACAAAATCAGCAGGCAGAATAGTCAGGAAACATGCAAGACTCAAGGTGTAAATCCAGCAAACGACACAGAGATAGGCTCACACAGGAAACTAACCCAAATCAACGGGCTCAGAGCACAGGAAGTGTCTGGTATTTAACCACCTGCTGACCGGCCGTTATAATTAAACGGCCGGACAGCGGCTTCTTGAGGGCGGGTGGGCTTCTTTAGACGTCCCATCCCGTTCCGCACGTGCCCGTCGCTAGAAATCAGCTTTCTATGTAAACAGCCAGAGATGGCTGTTTACATACAACCGTTCAGGCGTCTGTAGAGACGCCCGATCTCTTGTAATTGCGTGCGGGTGTGCCCCCCCCCTCCGCCGCAGCCGGCGATCCCGGGCTTCGCTGCTCCTGGTGTGAGTACACGAGCTCCGTTTGATCTCCTCCTCCTCTTCGGAATGCAGGCAGTGATGTGTATTACATCACTTCCTGCATTCAGTGTCACTCTCCGGTATAGAAACTGGCTGTTTCTGCTTCATCAGCTTCTCTGGGGGTCCCTAGGTGACATTAGGGGGTCTTAAAGACCCCTGATGTCTCCATAAAGAGGACCTGTCACTGCAAATTGGCTATCACATAGGGAGCTTGTGATAGCAATAAAGTTAAGTGGGGAAAAAATGTTTACAAAAAATTAAAGTTAAAAAAAAATTAAATATAAAGTCACATATCAAAGCAATAAAAAAAAAAAATTAAAGTCCCCCGCCCCCACATGCACCCGCAAACATGCGTCGAGTCCGCCTACATGCGAAAACGACGATTACATACATTGCGCCGCACATGTTACATATCGCTGCGAACGTCGGAGTGAGAGCAATAATTCTAGGGCCATTAATCACTGATAACACTAAACTGATGAGCGGTAAAAGCTTTTAAAGTGTCGGCTATGGTCAATTTTGGGTATGGTAGTTTTTTTGCGATTTCGCAGGTGCGCGCAATTTGTAAGCTTGACATGTTTGGTGTCTATTTACCCGACGTGACCCCGTCTTTTATATTTTACCAAAAAATTGGGTAATAATAAATGTTTTATAACATAATGTAGGGAGATCAGGTTTTTTTTCAAAATTTTCTGTACTTTTTTTATTATATTAGTTAAAAAAAAAACCAGTGGTGATTAAATAACACCAAAAGAAAGCTCTATCTGTCCCCAAAAAATGGTATAAAATGTTTTTCAGTACAGCGTTGCATGACGGAATAAATGTCAGTCAAAGTACCGCAGCGCTGAATACTGAAAAATGGCCTGGACAGGAAGGGGGTATAAACACCCCGGTCAGCAAGTGGTTAAAGCCTGAGTTAATTGCAGATTTTGTACAGCTGGATGGCAGGTGGAGCCAATGTGTCCACAAGGAGAGTTACTGAGTACAAAGAAGCGGAAGCAGAAACCAAGTCCTTCCAGTGGCTGCATGGCTAGGTTCTGCACCAGAGATCCAGGTTCAATCCCCGAACAGGTGCTGATCAGACAGGTATGTGACACCCAAGCCCAGAGTTGGGCTTTAATCACCAGCTGACAAGACTGTAAATATCCAGGCATCAGAGTTCACTAGTCAGGAGACTAGCAGGGCCAAATTATAAACTAGCTCATTTCACATGCACAAGAGGTCCGAACCTGAAAAGTGGTCACTCTCCCTGCACTCTTAGGCAGTTTTCTTGTGTTTGTTTCTCTTTACTAATTTCCGCGTGTGTTTTAGGGCTTCTCTATATTAAATAATAGACTTTATTTCCTTTAGTGAAAACCTACCCACCCAGAAATTTGACCCTTGACTACGAAACCGAAAAGGCCAGCCTACCTTACCTGTTGGTGACATGGGTCCCACCTGAGAAGGCCGATGTGAAAATGGGCTGGATCACACTTCAGTATCAGGTCCGCCTGAAGGAAGAGAAGAAGCATGTGTGGGAGGTGAGAGCCCAATATTTTATATCAGAGAAATGTTATCTGGCCAAAAATACATTTTCTGTTTTAATGCATTTTTCTTTAGATTTACTCTCAGATCATTCTAAAATATTACAGATACGTTTGTAATATAATCGTATATTTACTCTTTTGCAACCAGAAGGTGCCGTGTGTAAATCTGGCAAAGCTGGTACTCCAGGGGGTCAGATAGCTTACTGGTATGTTGTCAGTAGAAAGCTCTAAGGTTCCACACACAGTTAAAGGAGAACTATGGGGTCAGTGTTTTTCCCCATAGTTCTCCTAAGGGTAACGGGAGGACACAAACTAGCGTCCTCCCGTCACCCAAAGCTCAGTATACCGCGAGCTACAGCTCGCGGTATATTGAGACGCCGCAGCTGGAACGGATCCCGACAATTCTGTCTGCATCCGCCCAGCTGCGTGAGTGACAGCTGGCTCTGCCCATCTAGAGGCAGAGCCAGCTGTACCCGCCCTGTCCGTTCCACCAATCAGCGCTGGAGGATCGGACAGGGGAGGGGGGATCCCTGCAGGGAGCCGTGAGTGAAAGTCACGCCTCCCTGCACGGATAGATCGAGAAGTAAGCGAGCGCCGGTATGTGTTCGCTCACTTCCCGATCTACTGAGCCGACCTGTGACAGTTTCATTGTCACAGGTCGGCTCAGATTATGAGGCTGAGTGATTTTCACTCGCCTCATAATTCTCATTTAAATGACTGAAATGAGGAAAACACTCCATCCTTTTTTCCTGTAAAGGTGATTCCATTTAGATCTTTAGTGTGGCTTACTGATTTTTTTATTGTAAAGAGGACCTTATAATTTTTAAATGACTTACAAGTCAGTTTCAGAGCCAACTGTTTTACGTAGCAACACTTGACCTGATTCTTGGACCGAAGTTAAGTTTATGGTACCTATGTTTGGATGTGGAGGAAGCTTTGCTAGGAGTAGGAGGGACCCAGGAGAAAGAATGAAGACAAAGAACATTGGTATATAGTACCAAGAACAATTGACATCTAAAAGGTCAAATTTAATTGGTAGATGTGGGAAATACAGACCTTTGTGAATACTCGTGCTTTGATACACATGGTACAGTGTTTTTTTTGCAAGAGGATGCTGATCATTTCATCATCTTACCTTGTAGGAGCATGTTGTTGACCATCAAACCAAGCTGAAGTTGTTTAGCTTGACTCCCGGAGAGGACTATGTGTTTCAGGTCCGATGCAACACTGGCAACAAGCTCTGGAGTGAATGGAGCGAGGAAAGCTATATAAAGATTCGTGGAGGTATTGCCCTAATATATATTACATATGATTAGGGGTTCACATCAGCTGATGAAGCTCATACAATAAACACTGTTAATATGAACAAAAATAATTGACTGGGTACCACTTTCTTTTTAAAGAACTTTTCTTGCTTTAGAGTACTTACCCATTCCAATAAAATAAAAATGATACTTTTATTATAAAATCCCATCAAACCATTGTATCGCTGCTCAAACCAGAATTTATCATTGTCAGCAGCTTGAAGTGCCTGGCAGCTTGGAGACCTCCGTATAACTTTAATCGAAGACCTGAAAACTCTGAATGATACATAAATAATTGTCGTATTCAGCTTGCACCGTTTCCGTTTTTATTCAAGTGTAGGCAAGAAAATCATTTATAATGTAACATTAAAAAAATGAAAAAATAATAATTTTTTAAATCCAAATTGTTTAAACAGTATAGATTTAGGGTTTTTTTTGTTGGCTTGCTGGTATAAGTGCTGGGAAATGTTTGTCTTGTGAGTGACTATACACTACAAACACATTTGACATAGTTCAGCACCCCAGATCACATCTGCAGCCATTAGGTAAATAAATCTCTGAAACAGAAAAGTAAAAAACCTCCTTGCGTTACTATCACAGATGTTTATGTAGTATATACTGTCTATATACTAATATTATATGCAATATTTTATCATGAAAATAAAAAAATGTTAATTTATAAATATGATTGTATTATTTTATATAACTATTATAATTATTATTATTATTCAGGATTTATATAGCGTCAACAAGTTGCTCAGCGCTTTGCAAAATGGAGGAGACAGTACAGTTACAATACAATTTACAATACAATACAATTTCAGTACAATAGGGTTAGGAGGGCCTGCTCGTGAGAGCTTACAATCTAGTAGGAGGGGCAAGTGATACAAAAGGTAATAATTGTTTAGATTGAGTTATTGGAAGAAGTAAAAGGGCAGTTATGTTGAGATGAGATAGGCTTCCCTAAAGAGATGGGTTTTTAAGGATCGCCTAAAGGTGGGCAGCATAGGAGATAAGTGGACAGAATGGGGTAAGGAGTTCCAGAGGATGGGGGACACTCTGGAGAAGTCCTGGAGGCGAGCATGGGAGGAGGTAATTAAAGAGCTAGAGAGCAGGAGGTCTTAATTAAATCATTAAATCTGTGATTATATATAACATTTATCTTTACCATTTATGATAAAATGATGTATTTAAACATCTGTGGTAGGGTTCTTTTTTTTTGTATTGTGTTAGATATACAATTTCTATTTAACTGTATGTCAAGCCTAAAACTTTCCCCCCCCCCCCCATAGAGTGGAGAAGGTTAGAACACCTGTCAAGTTTCAATTGCTATTTGCAACTAAGAAAACATTTGGCTGGACATACACATTATATTAGATTTCTTCTAATACATATCAATGTGTCATTTTGATAAACTGTATATTATGACTGCTGTTTCTGACCCATTATTGATTGACCCATTGTTCTGTGCACTCAAGGTCCAAGGAAAAGAGACATGACACTGTGGATATCAATTGCTGTGCTGTCCGTTATCATTTGTCTTACAATGATTTGGACAATGGCACTGAAAGGATGCAGGTGAGTCTTGTCAATGCACACGTAGTAGAGTGGGAGGATACTGAAACATTAACGTTTATCTGTAGCCAAACTTTTGTTTAAGTAGTGTAGGGAAAGGTGTCAGGATTTTCTTAAGTAGTCCTTGTCCTGTTTGGGAAATTGCCCTTCAATCCCTGTCTTGACAAAACATTACGATGTAAGAGGATATCTCCAAATGGAAGAGAAATCCCCTTTTACACAATTGCTTTCACCAGAACAGGGGAGATTTCCCACTTATTTATGTTCTGGTGGCAACTGCAAAATGTTTCCCTTTTGGCACCTGAGGCACCTTGGTGGGAGGGTGGTGGAGAGTGACTCAGCTAGGAGCCGGGCAGGGAGATGTGTAAGGGCTTTGCATCTCCTTGCCCAGCTCTTAGCAACATGGTATGCTCTTGCCGGCGTCCTGCAGATCTCCTGCGGGCAACATCACTCATTGCCAGGAGCTTGGCGGGACGCAGGCAAAAGCGTCCCAGATTGCTAAGAGCTGGGTGGAGAGATGTGAATGGCCCTTACACATCTCCCCACCTGGCTCTTAGCAACCTGGGATTTTCTGGCTGAAAAGGGGGCTGCAGGCACACAGCAAACATTGCAGTGTGCCTGCCTGCCCATGCCCCCCACCCCCCACGTGACCCAAAGCAACAGCCTCAGGCCGTCTCATCATAGGGATGTCCCTGGGAAAGGGTAAGACATACAGCAATAAAAGCTTAAATACAAAAAATTGCTGTTTTTTTATTTTTGGATTCACATAACACCACTGTTGGCCCCGCACATTTTTATACTGATTACAGGTGGCAGTGCGGGATTCTGAATGTTAGCAATCAAAACATGGCTGGATTCCTAATGTTAGGAACAAGTATTTTTCTATTGCACAAGAAAACGAAGAGAATGGTGATAGTAATAGGTGACGGATAGTGAAATAAACAAATTATATTCCAAAATGGTTACAACAAGCATATAAAAAATCCAATGATTAAATGTAAGGCAGAGGTTGTCCTATAAATAGGGATCCACTTTATTTTATGGAGAAGCAATGCAGCCAGTTCTATGGGCGAGGGATAAGAGCTCCAAGGAAAACTGCCAAACAAAATCAGAAAAAGAGAGCAGCACAAACATGCGCCATAGTGTAGCCAGTGATATCTAATACATATGTAATGAAATCCAAGTAAAATGCTCTCATGAGAAATAGAAGTAAGGGAAGTGGTAAGACCTGCGAAAAGGAGACAAGCAGTGTCTAGCAGCCTGACGGGACTGAGAATCAGGTGAAGTGTGCGCCACAAAAAACAGATATGCCCTTGCACACCAGACCAAAATCCCACTGTAGTATGTAGAAGGGTGCTGGAAAGACGTGCGGTTGGCGCCGCACATATTCAAACGTAGAGGAGATAGTCACCCGCACACCAAGGTTCCAATGTATCAATATATCAATATGTCTGCCTTTCATTGACGGCAGACACACATGGCATCATAAGTATGAGCAACGTTTTGGAACCTATCGATGTCCCTTCATCAGGAAAATAACATAGTGACAACATACTTGTGTTGCCATGTGTATCTGCCTTCAATAAAAGGATGTGTTGATGCATTGGACCTTGGTGTGCGGGTGACTATCACCTCTACCCTAGAAAAAATGAGCACTTAAAAGGAGAACTATGGGGTTAGGGCTTTTCCCCATAGTTCACCTTAGGGTAACGGGAGGACACAAACTAGCATCCTCCCATCACCCTAAGCTCAGTATACCGCGAGCTACAATTATGTCTGGATCCGCCCAGCTGTGTGAGTGACAGCTGGCTCTGCCTATCTAGAGGCAGAGCCAGCTGTACCAGCCCCCTCCCCCGTCCGTTCCGCAAGTCAACGCTGGCGGATCGGAGCCGGGAGGGGGGAATCCAGCCCCTCCCCTGTCACAGCAGAGAGCCGTGACAGGATCGAGAAGTGAGCGAACGGCAGTATGTGTTCGCTCACTTTCCGATCTACTGAGCCAACCTGTGACAGTCTCATTGTCACAGGTCGGCTAGAACTATGAGGATGAGTGAAAAGCACTCACCTCATAGCTCTCCTTTAGCCATTGCAGTGCAGGGGTAGCCCTACTGCAATAGTAAGTTTTTAGCTTCTTCTTAAAAGAAAAAAAATATTTGGCTTTAAATCTATTCTAACATGAAATTCCAGACAAATGCTTCAAAATTGCATAATGAATTGTCCACCCCTGTGTTAGCAGAAGCAGATAGTAACATTTGTAAAATGCCATAAAATATATATGTAGAGAAGAAGAGCTTTTTTTTTTTTTTTAAGCAAGGAAAGTTATTTTTTCTTTTCCTTCTTGAAAATGGAAAACTTGTTTTCCTGGCACATTCCCAGGAGTTCCTGACACAGTGCCAGGTATCTAGGAAATTACTCATGAAGGTGGATTGGATGAAGGAAATATTTTTACTATGGGTTGTTACTATATACTTCTATAGAATTTCAGTTGAAAGCGGTCAAACCTTTTAAGAATGATGGCACCAGCAGTGCTTGTCTGAAGTGGTTAGCATTGCTGACATGGAATGGAGTGCTGGTGTCCCGGGTTCTAATGGAATTCTCTCTGCTAGGAATGTTTAAGTTATTTCCACGTTAAGTGGGTTTTCTTTGTTTTTCTTTTTCTTTACTCCAGTTTTTTTTATGGCGGGGGAAGTATTTAAATAGGCTTCTGTCTAAAAGGGTCCGACATTGCTTTGCTTGTGTGACTGCAATGCTAACATCAGTTTATCATCAGTTCCTCCTCCCAAGAAGATGTTGAATGGTGAAATTCCCCTGTAAAAGTACTGTAGAATATATTATATGGCCTAAAGTATGTGGACACCCCTCCAAGGGTTGAGTTCAAGTGTTTCCAGTGAAGGGTCCTGATAATACTACATCATACAAAGACATTTTAGATAATCCTGCACTTTCAACCTTGTGGTAACAGTTTGAGGAAGGCCCTTTCTTCCAGAATGATTGCGCCCCTGTGCATAAAACCCGCTTCATAAAGACATGGTTTGATGTATTTGGTAGGGATGCCTTTGGTATAAATTGGAACACCAGGGCACAGACATTTTCAGCTTCAGGATGGAGGCTCTCCTGTGCACAAACCCAACTCAGTGCAGACATAGTGTGATGAGTTTGGTAGGAAAACTTACCTGAACTATAGCTCACCCACATGCAGAGATGAATATGCTATGTGTGTGGGGGCATTTTCTTGTGTTTTCAGAGGCCACTCAAAGTGAAGGGACTGCTTTATTTAAGTGCTCAGGGTTGCTAGAGGGAATGCATAGTCTTTTTAATGCTTAGATATACATGAAAAAATTATTATCAATGGGGAGTTTATCAAAACTGGAGCAGACTAAATCTGGAGCAGCTGTGCATGGCAACCAATCAGCATCCACCTTTCCTTTTTTAAAGCTTAACTAAACAAACTGAAGAGAGAAGCTGATTGGTTGCCATAGGCAACTGCTCCAGATTTTGTCTGCTCCAGTTTTGATAAATCCCTCCCAGTGTGTTTTAACATTGATTTTGATCATTTCAATGTGTAGGTAAATATGTATATGAGGGACAGTGCTACACAATGGCTGTGTTGCTGCTTCTTCTTCCAATATGAGTCTGTGGGTCAGCCAGTTCATTGAAACCAGTACACTCCCTATTTGACAGATATCTTTTCTCAGCAGTCATTAAGAAGGAAGTTAAAGGGATTGGAAACTGACATTGAAATCACTATATTTAATATAGTAACAAACATATTGCGTAAACATGTAAAAACTCAAAGTTGCATCAATATTACTATATATTGCAATTTTAACTTAAAACATGTTCTCATTGAATATACAGTGTTCCCTCTAAGCTGACCACACTCAATAAAATCTGAATGTAAAATCTTCTGTAGTTCTATCAACATCTACCTTTTCTGCATGGCTGCACCCCTGTGCACAACACCAGGTCTATAAAGACATATTGTATTGAGTTAAAGTAGAAAGAACTTGAGCAGCCTTCACACAGCCCTGACCTCAACCCTACTGAACACCTTTGGGATGAATTGGAATGCTGATTGTTAGCCAGGTCTTCTCACCCAAATTCAGTATCTGATCTCACAAATGCTCTTTTGGCTGAATGAGCACAAATTCCCACTCCAAAATCTTGTAGAAAGCCTTCTCAGACAAGTGGATGGTGTTTTAGCCTCGCTCATATAGGTAAGATGGTCAGGTTTCCACAAAAGTTTGGCCATATGGTATAGTTTTGTTAAATTAGTTTAGTAGATTGTTCTGAGATTTTGCAACCGGATTGTAATTTATAAAAGCATAACTTTGTTTCATATCTACAATACCCAAATCAAGTGACATATGCCATTTTGTAAACTGTAACCACTATTTTATGGTACATGTAGACAGTAGTACTAACCAGTTTTCACTGTATATACATTTCTCTGGATTGTTATTTTGGCTTGACGAACAGTATACTGATAGAGAAATATCCCAGGAAAATATTTAATTCCAATAAAACCCCTTTTTAAAGTGTTATCCACACAAGTTTAACATTTCTTCACCTACTGAGCCTTCTGTAGGCTGACTCCTTAGTGGAAGCAGAAGGCTGCGTGAGGTCTTGGTCTTCTCAATCTGCTCAGAAATTTAGATGGAGTCAAGTCTTTTCTCAGTTTTGGATATAGTGGGGTAGGGTTAGCACCTTTGTCAAGTTTTCTGTGATGAATTGGAACATCGATTGTCAGCCAGATCTCCTCACCCAATTCAGTATCTGATGTCACAAATGCTCTTTTGGCTGAATGGGCACAATTTCCCATAGACACACTCCATAATCATATGGAAAGCCTTCTCAGAAGAGTCGATGTTGTTTTAGCCCCAAGAGAGGGAAGGGGGGTTGACTCCATATTGATGTCATGGTTTTGGAATGGAATATCTAACAAGCTCATATAGGTGAGATGGTCAGGTGTCCACAAATGTTTGGCCATATGGTATAGTTTTGTTAAATCAATTTAGGAGATAGTACAGAGATCTTGCAACCTGATTTTAACTTGTATAAGCAGAACTTTGTTTCATACTGTATTTCCAATACTCACTCAAGTGAAGTGACATATGCCATTTTATCAACTTTAACCACTATGTTATGGTACATGTAGACAGTAGTACTAACCAGTTTTAGTTTTTTATTGTATTTCTTCTTCTTTTTATTGACTGTATTTCTCTGGATTGTTATATTGGTTTGACATATCCTGAGTAATATTCAATGAAACCACTTTTTAAAGTGTTCTCTGGACAAGTTTAAAACTTCTTCACCTATTATACCTTCTGTAGGCTGACTCCTAAGAGCATGGACAGCAGTGAGGTCTTGGTCTTCTCAAAAATTCAGATGGAACCAAGTCTTTCTCAGTTATGTAAAGTAGGATAGGCTTAAAACTAGGGATGCACCGATACTGTTTTTTTGTATCGAGTACAAGTACTGATATTGGTAACGATACCGGAAGTCCCATTAAGGAAGCCGGGCAGCATGTAATGACTGGCTGCCCTGCTTCCTGATACTGGAAGTTTCATTATCGGGCAGGCATCAGAAGCATTTGGGCAAGTACAAGTACTCGCCCAAATACTCGGTATCGGCACCAATACTGATACTAGTATCAGTGCATCCCTACTTAAAACCTCTGTCAATGTCAAGTTTTCTCTTGGTACCTTGTAACAGTCGGGAAGTATTGTCATCACTTCCTGTCTGTGTGACACAACAATAAGTGAAGGGAAATGTCCCCAGTGAGAAACCAAACAGAACTGTGCAACTTTACCCCTCTAGCCATAACAAGTATACCCTTCCTCCCCACTCTTTGCATTAGCTTGTTAAATAAGCCTATATTGTGACTTTATATCTCAGGGCTCCAATCGCCCTTTTGGACCAGCCAGCCTGCCCTGTCTACCAGCCAGTCTGAAACCTGGGCCTTACTTGGCTCTCAGAGTTCCTTAAAAAGTTAACCGCAAATTCTAACTCATACAAAGTTATTTTAATGCAATAGAAAATGTCACTTTGTATTTTTTCTAGCTAAATGAAGCTGTAATAGGAGGTATTACGCACCATGCTCCCATTTTATTTTTAATCAGCAGCCTCAAATGCTGAATTTCTACCCAACTTCTAAATAACAGTTTCTAAAGCCATTACCTACCGGCTTTAACAGGTCTGTGAGATATCAAAGAATGCTAGCCATTAAAACAGTAGAGCAATGGCCATTATCTCTGCTGTTCAGTGCTTTGACTACCTGCCCACTGCTATGCAGGGCAGACTTCAAGAAGTGAAGATGAAACCAGAGACAAAGGTAGCGGCTTATTAATTTAACCACTGAGAGGTCTCAGAAGGAACGTGCCCACTATGAGAGTATATGAAAGAAGTGAATACATTTTAAACTTGCCCAGAGAACCACTTTCAGTTGATTGTACCATACTCCTGCCAAAACTTGAGGGAAACAAACGCCCCTCCGGCCCTAATCCAGGCCTGAGTAACCAGTGACTTAACCTGATAACCAGCACTGACATTTGCTAGGCCATATTCTGATTTGCACATTTTATAAACCAATCACAAAGCAGGAATGGCAATCCAGAGCAGAGCATTTCCATTATAAGGGAATTTTGTTTGCTCTCTGCACACACAGCTCAGATCGGCCCACTATGAAAGATATAGTCATGGCAGCTACAAGGATGCCGATGTAGAAATAATTTGTAAGTATGTGCTAACTGCTTATTACTTTCCAAGGTACTGTGTGATCCAATGACTCCCAGGGCTTGTTTGCACAGATGTCTTGTATAGTATATTGCTTCAAATGATTTTTTTATTGATCATTAAAGTGACACTCCAAATAAACAGAAATAGATAGTTGAAACATGTAGTTTTATCTGCTAAAATGCTTATAATTCCATTTAACCAATCAGGTAATTAACACATTGATGCATGCTAATGTAAATTACATATGATCATGTAGCAGCCTGATTATACAATCCCCTTTTAAAATTTGCCAACAAATACGTAGCAGGCTTGCCTGATCTGATACAAATGTAATGATTTGCTTAGGTAGGCTCGCATAGCTTGGTAAACTTAAAGATAATTGTACAATCGAGCTATAGCACTTATGACCAAGGATGACATCTCTATTTAAAGTCTGCAGCTCTACAGCGCTATGAGTCTCCTTTCTGCCTCTAGTCTCTAATACAGGGGTAGGCAACATCAGCCCTCCAGCTGTGGTGAAACTACAACTCCCATTATGATCCTGCCTCTGGAGGTTATGACTGCGGCTGTTAGAGTTTTGCATTGCCTCGAGAAACTTGTAGCTTCACTACAGCTGGATGGCAGAGATTGCCTACCCATGCAAAGTTATTGCAGTCTATTGGGTGAATTGGGTTACACAAAGAGCAGTAATGATCTGTTCTATGATTAGATTGCATGCAATCTATTTATGCTAAATTTACCTCAATGTCACAATTTGCTTGATAATCTATACAAAGAAGTTACAAAGCTTTGGGGTTGATATATTTTGTGGCAATCCCTTCTGGAAAAACTTTGCCATCAGCCATTTCTGAGCCTGCAATGGCTGATAATGAGAGATATTTGCCATTGCTAAAAACTGCATGATACATATAGATTTAATGCAAAATGCTTCTGTATTGATGTATTGATATGCAAAATACTTTACATATTATTGTTTTTTATTTCTAACTATGTATGTGCAAAAGTCTAAATCCTTATATTTAATAATTTATGGAAAAAGGACTAATCTGAAGACTCTGGTGCACACAAGCCCATACATAGAATGTAATTATCTGTGTTTTATGTTGTTGTTCATTTGCCCTTTTACTATTGTTTTCTTTCGTTTCTTGGCAGAGCGGGAAATCTGAAGACCTTTTGAGTGCCTTTGGCTGTCAAGGATTTCCCCCAACCTCTGACTGCGAAGATCTTTTGGTAGCGTTTTTAGAGGTGGATGATAGCAAGGAGCACCTCATATCCAGTCCAGAAAGGGACCCTCAAAGCCACCATATTAAAGTTTCTCCTGTGGACACAGACAATGACTCTGGACGAGAAAGCTGTGACAGTCCTTTTGTTCCCTCTGAAGGAAACAAGGACCAAAGGGTCCTTTCCCAGGGTTTTGAGAGTGCTGAAATCAGCACTACTCATGACTTATCTGCAACTAAATGTCCTTGGCCATTACAAAATAACAAGTTGGACTACAGCGATAACAAGTCTTTTAACTGGCCCGATGGGAGGGCAATGGATAACCCTTCTCCAAATTCATCGTACCACAACATCACAGACATTTGCAAGCTAGCCCTTGGCGCTATGAATGTCAACACGCCAGCATTTCTGATGCCAAATGGAGAAAACAGCCAGCAGGCATACTTTAGGACAATAGAGACCATTGGCGAGGAGAGCCAAAACAAGCATATTGACTTGGCAGATTTGCATTCCAAGGGCGTGGACCCTGATATGCTCCTTTTACTGGCCAACCAGAAGAATTCTTTAATGCTTCCTCGAGCCATGGACTATGTGGTAGTTCATAAAGTTAACCAAAACAATGCCCTAGCATTAATACCAAAACACAAAGAGAACAGAGGCAAAACGGACCAATATTTAGCACTAGCTACGAACAGAGAATATTCAAAAGTGGACCGGGTAGAGGGAAACAATGTTTTAGTGTTAATGCCAAATCCGGAGGTTCAGGTCAGCCCTTCCATTGGCAAAGCTATGAAGGAGTTTGCTCAAAAGGCCCTACAGAGCCAAACTGCGGGCTTTATCAGACCAGCTCAAAATGAAGGCAATATGCACACTGCTGGGATGGGGTATTTGGATCCCTCAAGTTTTATGCCTTGATCTTATTTAACAGGCAGCTCCACAGTGATATATTAAGTCGGGACCAGTAGAGCGGGGTGGCAGTGACTGTACTGTGTAGACTGCACTCACATTGGTGTCCTCAGTACTGTGATCTGCTACATGAAAGTCCCAGTTTGAATGACGTTCAACTCCTGTGGCCTACTCTTAAAGCCCAACTCCAGCCAAAGTTTTTATCATTTTGGATAGGCCTAAAAAAATACTGTCAAATTTTGATTTGAATTATTGATGCCTGTGACCCCACTGGGAAAAAAATACTGCACTTTCTGTCCCTCTGACAGCCTATGACAGCAGGAGGATAAGAAATTAAGGGGTCAGGTGCTACAGGGGCAGAACACAACGGGTAAAAATACTATACTAATACTAACCATTTTCCGTTTTTGTTGCAGTCTGTGTGTCCCTGCTGGAGAAATTTCCAATCACTTCCTGTCCTGACAAAAAGTGAGAGGAGATCTCCCATTGGAGACACGGCAATAAACAAACAACCAAAGTTCTATGCCTTCCTCTGTCCTAAAAAGAAAGAAACGTGTTTAAAGATAAAGATCTTCTTGCAGAAAATGTGATATTTCTCAAGCCTGACCCCTGGTAGAAGCTGAGATTTAGGCACTGGCCATGAAATTGGCTCAGATGAGGCTTTCAAGCAGTGGGTCAGTGACAGGCACTTTAGACTTATATTCCTCTTACTCCTCTGATGCCTGTCTGGTGGGTTAGCGTGGGCTTTCTTTTCAAGTGGAACTGTGGCCAAGCTATGGACATGTAAATATTTATATTTGTTTTCTTAACAAGCAGTAAGTATGCTTTAAATCAAGCTCTTACTGTCCTCTATAGCTGTAGGCACTGTGCATCACATTCAGTTTCACAGCAGAAGTCTAGCCTCAGTCCTCTACTCTCCCTCTCTTCCTGTGCACTTGCTCTACTAACTTTAGAGATAAGAGGTCACTGCTTGGCTCCAGGGTGAGCTGAGCTGCTAAGACACTGCTGGTAGCAAGGAGCAGAAGCTGCTGAGATGCTGAGAGAAATTGAAAGTGTTTTGCTGTAAACTTTGATGAATTTCTCTTCAGATTCTGCAGCTACAGAGGTCAGTGAGGGCTTTTTTTAACCAAAGCTTATTTACTGCGTGTTAAGAATATGCAAATATTTCAATGTCAAAAGCTTGTCCAATGTGCTGACTTTATTGGTCACCCTCTCACACAGCCACGATGGAGCAAATCTGCAGATGTACAACACAGCCACTCAGGTTTCTCCTTTCAAAAGAAACGGCTAATTTTGTTAATTTGCTCCAGTTTTTGAACACCAGCCCTGGCAAAGGCAGTCTTTTTGTGAGGTGACCCAGTATTTCCCTTCTCCATTATTATCCTAGCTAATGGTGTAACTGAGCTCTGTGGCACTTGAGGCCCCATCACAAAACCCATTTTTAGTAGATTGGCAGAATCCAATGATATGATTATTGTGGGAAATTACAAAATAGTTACTTTTCTGTGAGTAGGAGATGGGTACACTGTGAGCTGCATTTATCTTTCATGGTTGCATTTTCAGGTAAAGTTGCACAATAAGGACAATCCATGTCTGGATGTGAAGATCAATGTTAGTGTTTTAATTTCCTTTAAATTATGCCATCAAGTTAAAACACAACTCCGGCCCAAACCGTTTTATTTTTTAGATTGAAATTGGTTATAACCTTTATAAAGCCGTTATTACTGTGCGCATCCCTGTTGGGGAGATTTTCCTCACTTCCTATCATAGTGACAACAAGTATGACAAGATAGGACAGGAACTGAAGGAGGAACGCCACAATAGGTACATAGACAGTAATAAATCCTAACATTTCACTTTATCCAAAACTGAAAACATTTCCAGCATTTTAAAACTGAACTGCAACCCTAACTATTTAATGTACACAGAGAGAAGTTAGAGCCTCTGTCAAGTTTTTTTTTTTTTTGCCTTCTGGCCCCTGTTGTAATTTTCCCTCAATTCCTGTCACAACAGGAGGAAATGGGAAAGTTCTCCAACGGAAGCATGGACAAAAGAACTAAAAACATATTTTTAGTGGACTGTGGAAGTGATGGAACTTCTGACAATGTTTTTTTTATTGCGGTCTGTGCCTGTTCTGACAACCACACGTCCAATTTCTTGAACAGGTGTCATGCAGACAGGAAATGAAGGAAAGTCTTCACAGTGGGTTCACAAACAGGTAAAAAAAACAACAGATGGCCAGCTCACCAAGGGGCCAGTTTATGAAATGGAAATTCCTGATCTATCTAGCCGCAGTTATGCCATGCTAATAGCACAGAAGATTTATAAATTGGCCCCTTTCCCAAAGTCTCCTTCAGCCTGTCACCTTGAGAAAGGAGACCACAGCGCCCTGTGGTTTTTATTTCTTCTGTGCGAGCTATGTTGGTAATGCAAGTAGGAACGCAGTAAAAATTTGAGCTCTTGATCTGCTGGCCATCTTATGCTTTTTAGATGCAAAGAAATGATCACCCCCCCTTTGCAAAACTGGAAATAAATGTTTGGCTGGAGTTAGGGTTTAATGGCTAAGCTACAATGTTGGTTCCCGAGGTCGAAGTTGACTCGGGTTTTGACCTCATAACCATACATTTTGGGTAACTTGAAGCTGGGTTACAAACCTGGGTTATGAAGGCCCAAATGCCTGTGTAGACATTTGTCTCTAATAGTCCCAAGCAGAACAAATCTATTTTGATGAACTTTCTTTATTTTTCTGCTGCTTAATTTTACTACCTTGTACTCTTGTCACTTTATATCCAACTATGTACACACTAAAATGCTTACGTTGTAATGCGTTGTGCGGCCATGGTATTTCCCAAAGCCACTCATCAGGTCTTTGCTTTCATTTGCCTTCTTTGCTTTAGGCTATGAAAAAGCTCTTTTTTTGCCTTGGCTGCCCTGGTTGATTGGAGGGGAGTTCAGGAGCCAGTCCGTGCCATCCAGGAACGGGCAGGTTTTGATTTTAGGAGGCAGTTCCACTGACAGCACTTAGAAAAAAACTCAAAAGTTAGGCACCAGCCATTTTTAGGGAGCATTGGCTACCTGGTTTGTGGGTTTTGTCCAGCCTTGGTTAACCGTACGTCACCCTAGCCCACTGTTGCATGAAAATCTACGTTGGCCATCTATAAATGGAAGAGTTGTGAGTTGCTGAAGGCACACTTTGAGCCAAGGGCGTGGGCCCATGTGTAAAGCGATAAAGAGCACCTATCACAAGCTATAGCCCATGTGCAGCCTGTGTATTCACGTCATTAGCTCCTGAGGTTTGTTTTCCAGTCATGCTTGTCTAGATCACAAAACATCCGCATCATTTGACTGCAGAGGGCAGGTGTGCTGCTGAAGGCGTACAAAATTTAAATTAGATTTTACATTTTAACATTGCTAAAGTGATTTTATTGAGTTTTGGTTGGTACTGTGATATTTATTTAGGTTTGTCCTACTACAATGAGGTAAAGAAGGAATTTTGCATCAAGCTATTCCTGGCCATCTTCTTTCTAAATTATTTCTAAATACTGGGGAAGCTGCATCGAATGTTCATATTGTGTATTCCTGTGCAGTTCCATCTCGTCAAGCGTGTCCATGATTGGAAACAGGCAGAGCTTGATACAAGAGCAGGCATTATTGCCAAATGCGGGGCACTTTTGATGCCTTAGGTGGCTTTTTTCAGAAGGTTACTCCTGGTCTGAAAGCATGACATATACAAGGGTCACTTCCACCTAGTGATCTTGGGTAGGCTTGTGCGGCATGATGGGAGTTTCCAGACCACATGAAGGCAATATGCTTTCCAACACCATAAAAAAGTTGGCAGCAGGGATATAACTGATATTGGATTTTGTTGTTTTAGACTTGAAATGCACATCTTCATCCATGTGAACAGTACAGATCAAACTCAAGGTCAATAGATTTCTCAGATATCAGCCAGCCAGGAATGGTATAGACCAGAGGTAAGCAACCTCCGAACTCCAGCTGTGGTGCAAATACAAATACCATCATACCTCTGCCTCTGAGGGTCATGATTGTGGCTGTCTGAGTCCTGCAATGTTTCATGAGACTTGTAATTTCTCCGCAGATGGACTTCCAATTGTCTAAAGACTGTGTATACTGGTATTTTTCTATAAATGTTCAGCTGAGGCAGCAAATTAACAACACAGCCCAAAAATTAAGGGAATAGACCTCAAGAATAATGCTGGAAACAAGGATACATTAGAAATCACTTTGAATAAAGTCTCTGCAGATGCAGCAGTAATATAAATGAACCATTTAATTATATTTTATTAGGCGGCTATTGAATTGTTTCCTTATTTAAACCTGTGTTGCCTCTGGAAACTGCTTCACCTCCTTGGCAACTGTCCCCAAGGCTGGCAGAGGTCTTTTCCATTTTGTAATTGGCTGTCTCAGCATCAGCTTAGCAAGAGCCTAGGGAACTCTATAGCTGGGAGGAGATTTACTTTTTTTTCCATTAACATGGACACGGTAAATGAATGGCGGACTTGGATTTGCTCCCAATGGTCTTGTTGGGCTTCCACGAGGTCTGATGCAGCACCAGTGACATCTGCTGGCCATGACAAGCTATTTTAGTGCATTGATTGTTTTCGGCCAGTGGAAGAGTTATTACATGGGGTGGTCTGTAGAGTTTAGCTTTCAGTGCTTGTGTGATGTTTTTATGTACTTCAATAACGGTAACAGAATGACCACTTAACTTACTTTAAGCACTTTAAATCGTATGTTTCCTCAAGCCATCCTCTCTCACGCAGCACAGGTTTCCAAATGGAACAAAAAAAAAAAGTTACATTTAAAACTAAAATAAAACCATAAACCTGAGTCATAAACAGGTAAATAGTATCCTACAGAAGTCTTACATTTGGTGGGATTGTATTTATATGTGCTGTGAATTTGGGGAAAAGCCCGATACCTGTTGAAGTAAAACTCTGGCTTCTTCCAATCTACAAACACTGCACAACTACATGACATAGAAAAGCACCTTTTATCTTTTACCTGTCTGAATCTACAGGCAGTGAACCCTTTAAGCAGCCAGTTCTGGCTGAGAAGAGGCTACTGGAAGTGTCCTTGATTAGAATATTAGAAATGCACATGTGCGTTTATAAATACCTAGTATCAATCTATTAAGTAGAAATGTTTCTTCTAAATCTATTGTGTCTGATAGGAGTCTGCAAGCCGGAGTATGAGGCTGAGATTGTACTTTTACTAAATCAGGGGCAAACATATAAGTAATTTAGTGCATTGGGGTGCCATTGAAAATGAATTGCACCACAACGCATAGGTGCTATAGGGCCCTGAAATTGTGACATTAAGCAAAACATCTTTGTGATTGGAGTATGTTGAAAGCAGTCATTTCCTGACTCCTGGACAGTTAAAGTAGTATTAAGGTCTTGGCGTTTTTTTTACCTTAATGCATTCTCTGCATTAGGGTAAAAACTGCCCAGTACCTTTTTCTCCCCCAGTCCCCCCCCCCACTTTTACCTGTCAGCAATGCTTGTCCCCGTCGCTGGTCCCCGTAGCGATCCTCTGTTCCCCGAACGTTCTGGTTGCGGGGGATACTGATGGCAGAGGAGACATGCCATCAATCAACCTGTTGGGTGGAAATGAGGGGCGTGGCCTGCCACAGGGCTGTGTGTCTATGGAAGCACACAGCCACTACAAGCGCACATAGGTGCCTCCATTAGCTGATGGAGGCACCCATGCAGGGGGTGGGGGAAAAAGCGCTGCGGGGACCCACTTGAAAAAAAGTGGGTCCCCGGTTCTTTAAGATGACATGAACAATGAGTCACTGGGCTCGAGCCTTTTCATGTGCGTGCTTTGCTTTAAGACATCTTATTTTTTGTTGTTTTTTTGCCCTGACTGCACTTTTCAGAAATTAATATATATTGTTAATGTAATTTTAAAAAAAGTTCACATGTATCAACGTCTACATTGGTTGACTTGGATCTGAAGTTCACTTTTGATATTCAGTTGAATAATGTTAGTACATAAACTTGACTTGTACGGCCTGGAGCACAAATGGAGCATTCGCTAGTGTCAGCCAATCAGATTGCTCTGGTTTTCATGAATAGGCTCCAAGGATTCATATTTTTGTGGGCAACAGTTCCTATTGAGCTCCAGTTTTTATTTATTTCCACACAGTACCTTTCTTCACTTCAGTATTTGAGACACTGTCAAGAGTCACTTTAGAGAGGATCATGCATTATGATCACATTTAAAATCATTCTTTGTAAATAGAATCCCATAATATCCATAACAGAGCTACTAGTATCACTGTCTGGTCCATATTCCCGATGCCGGGTGTATTCTAAAGCTGCCATAACTGAAAGAGCTTCAATCTGTTTTTATGTTACACTTACTGCCTCCAAAGTCTGGGGAGACTACAAACACTTTGTGCAGACTACAGCTGAGAAGGTAGACTGCTGATATCGCACATCATGTGACCAGCAAACCAGGAAGTCTAGCCTGTCTTATTACTTTAGCATTTCGAATGCCATAGCCTCATGGAATTGGTTGTCTGGTCTTGGTATGTTCTCCGGGTGTCTTGTCTTGGTGTGTTTTGGTTATAGCAGAATATAATAGGAGATATCTATTTACATATATGTATATGTGTATGTGTATATATATATGATTATCACTTGCTTAGGGATAAGCTCAGATTCAGCAGCACATCATCCGTTTTTGTTTTTTTGCCTCTGCACCCTGCGCAGACTATGATGACCATTTTCACAAATTGTCATCTGCAAGCATATGTCATTTTCCATACACACTGTGCTGCCTCTGAGGTTGCCACTAGGAGGCGCTGTTAGGGGACAGGCTGCTCCCTATCTCCCACCAGAGCCATCTACTGGAGGAGGCAAATAACTGCCAAGGCTGCTGGCCTCCCAGTGCTAAATTCAGTGTTATTTTCATGCCCCGCTTGCACTGTAAATTGGAGCTAACCTATTTTTATACTATGTGTAGACCTACTAACAGGTTACTTGTTAAAAAGGAGTGATTGGTCAATAACAGTTATTCAGATAGCACCTGTCTCCTGACAGAGACATGGTAACACCATAAAATGGATTCTTCTTTCATGGAAAGCATTATAGATTTTCTAAAATGATAATGGGATTATGTTATGTGGCTATTTAGGAAACATATATAACTTGGTGGGGTTCGAGTCCCAAGTGTGTCAGGAATATTAAATTCAGGGTACCAGTCTGCAGCATTGATATTTTACTACGTCTACACTGATGTGTTCTGCCATTCGTGCCTCCAGATCATATATTTTTATTTTATAAATATTCTATTACAGAAAGTTATATTAACATAAATATATATTTTATATATCACCTGCTGTGCAAAGGAGATCTATAGATATTTATATCCAACCAACCAGGTGGACACAAATTCTTCTACCCAAAAATGTCTCTTTCTGCTTTGGATGGAACATGGTACGGATTGAATCCTTTACCAGGTCATTACAGCTCTTCATGACTGAGGTAGTGTGATCCCAAGGAAATATATGTGCTTCTTAATCTGGCCTTTGACAGCAGAGAACAGTGTAGGCAGAGAGTCCAACTGCACAGCATGAGCATCCATGTGTATGCTGGAAAGCGAGAAGGCTGGAGGTCTTATCTCGGGTGTAAACGATAGTGATTGGGCAAGGAACTCTAAACTATCCAATTGACTATGAAGGTTCTCATTTATGTAGGTCATGGTATAGCTACTAGCAGTTGGTCACATTCAATTGGGCCTTCAACACCACTTGTCACCCACCTAACACTCCTGCACCAACGATTCGAGAACAATCCATGAATTCCTTGCTTCACTAAAGGGTGAGTGACACATTTCTGTTTCCCACACACTCTAGTGGTTTCTTCTAAAGAATATTTGGAGAACTCAGCTTGTGATACAGGAGAGTTTGACAGTAAAGCTGACCTGTCTCACACACTGGAAGGAGCAATCTTCATATTGGGTGCCGAAAGAGCTGTAAAGACTTGAACTTTCCCATTCCTTCTAAAACGTAAAGGTGCATGATGGGTGCGTCGTGTTTTAAGCAATTTGCACGTACAAGTTTTTGCCTCTCATTAAGTTTCAGGAATAGAAGATGCAGGTCAAGCTGGTATTTAACAGGTTTTTTAGGTCTTTTTTTTTTTTTCAAGTTATGACTATTTCAGGAATTGAATTGCAAGACCTCACTGGTCAATTACATATACCTAGCATGCAGGACCATACTAACAGGGAAAGATTAGGCACCAGTTTGGGGGGACAGCTTAACATGTTTTATAGTTGTATATACATTTATGTAATAGTCTGAGGTTATATTAACGTTCAGGTTGAAAAATACACGTATGTCCTTTGAGTTCACAATGTATGGGGGGGACTTCTTGGAAGTATAGACATTGAATTTCTGCTTAGTAACATAGTTGGGTTCCAACAGCTTCCTACCAAACAGCTGTGGAACATCAATCCTGCTCTTGTTTGAATTGCTGGGCAGACCACGAAATACAATCGTTTCCATAGAGAGTGGTTGAGGGGAATTTATCAAAATCTGGATTAGCTGCCCAGGGCAACCAATCAGCTTCTCTCTTCAGTTTGTTCAGTTAAGATTTGAAAATGAAAGAGAGAAGCTGGTTGGTTGCCATGCACAGCTGCTCCAGATTTTGTCTGCACCAGTTATGATAACTTCCCCCCTATTGTATTTTATGGTAACACCAGATCTTTCCAGCAGGTGAAGTGTGAAATTGCAGTACGGGTAAGCCTTCAATTTTGCACCCATAATTTGCCTTACGACTTTCTCATACGTATTGATCTGTTGCAGGATATTTGTGCAAACTGAAATATATATATCCCCACCTAACTTTTGAATGTCTTCTTTTTTTTTTTTAATTGGCTAGTTCTGCTCATTTTGTCTTAGAATGTTTTCATGAAGCCAACTTCAGCTACAATCTCTCACTACAGTCTATGTACAGAAAACAAAGCTATTTAATTAAGAGTGTATAGTATAAATTTATATAGATGACTTTCACCTATTGAATTGTTTCATTTGTATCTGTCAGATGTTAATGAAAATAAAATGCAGACACTTTATTGCAGTACTATGAATGTCAATCCTTTAAATTTGCTATATGAAAGAGAAAAAAAAACATAAGTCTAACTTGTAATATAATATATACATTATATGTCATTTTTCAAAAATGCTGCCAAATTTTTAATATAGTTTTACTGCTTAATATAGATTTACTGCTTAGGGTGGATCCAGCTCGATCAGTTCTGCTTTGTGGAACCCCAACAGGAGATACTCCACTACATCCCATACAGATGTGTCAGGCTGGACTCTTGATTTTCAGCCAAGCTATTTTTGTCACCAGCTTGAGTAAGTTATCTGTCATAGAGTCTCCATTAAAGGACAAATAATACAGATGAGGTGTTGGGCGCCCTCTAGTGGATTCTCCATATGACAAAACTCACTTAGGCTGCTGACAGAGGTAGCCCGACCATCAAGCAGAGCTGTACAAGAGGGATGGAGATTTCACTGCAAGGTCCAGGACAGCTGTAGACCTAGCAGGAGACTGATCCCACTTCAGTCCACCCAAACACAGGAGTCTGCTTTTGGAAAAGTTACTATTTAAAACCCGATCCTCTCATAACCAACAGCTGCTGGGCAACTGGTTACATTTATGGATATCTCCAGTGGCAAGATCTCTTCCCGATTTGTTTTCAGCTCCTCCCCACCAAGACCACCCCAACTACAAATCCAAGCCATAATGTCAGACTCAGTCCCTCCTGCTTGAAAAATTAAAAACTGTGAGAGTGGAGGGTACCCTCATAGAGGCTTTGGTAAGTGGGGCACAGATGTACCGCACAGAGATCTTACCATCACCCATCGCCAAAAATCAGATGTTGGTGGGTGATGAAATCCACAGCATCCCACCCACAACTGATATCTGTTTCAAGTGGAGCTGATGTATGCATATTTTTTGTTAATCAAATGTCTAATGGTTTGTATTAGCGGAATTAATTCACTGAGTTCTCTGTAAACTTTCAGTTGTCTGCCTTATTGCATGCGTCATGGCGAGAATTAATGGTCCGCTTGGATGTTGGGTGAATGGGTTCCTCCGCTCTTGTTTTACAAAGAATATGACACGATTATTCTTGATTTGTACAAAATAAAATAAGGTTCTAAAATTAATCCATGTCTTGGCTCATCTTTTGTTAACCTACAATGAGCTTTTAGTTTGAGTTATTTTTGTAAAGTTTACCTCTAATTCCTCATTCCCTCCTGTGACCTGTCTGGGTAATCATACCATATGCGCAAAACAAAAGGGTAATCATTACAATATGCACGTAATGACAATAGCTGAGGCCCAGTTTGCCCCCCTCCCTTACCTTTCCTCCAGGCCTCTTGTCCAGCAGCAGGTTTAAGCTTCCACATTCTTCTGACCATGCGTGTGCTCAGTGGCCAGAGCCATATAAATGGTCCATCACTCCAACCACTTAAGTAGTATTACTGACATCCCTACTGCAACCAAGTAGTAAGTGGCTGAGCAGAAGGAACTTCCAGCAGCCCAGAGATTTGGTGATCTATTGAATTCTCCATAGTGTCTGGCCAAAATCCCAAAAAATCTCACCTGAGGTTTGTACATAATACCATGTGGAGGTTTGGTAACTGCCACATTTGGTGAACACACCAGCAGCGAATTATCAGACAACCGTGTTAATGAAACCCAGCAAGCTGGTGTCATTGTCACCTATGGCACAACATGGCATGGGATCAGCCACCTCTGGGCCTGGCTCTGAAGACCTTGAGGCCTTTGATGCAAAAAAGCTTACCCACTCTCCTCCCTTCCACTCTGTGCCTCTAGAGATCTTGTAATAGGCCCCCGGTGCCTGATACTAAAATATTGATCAATGTTGGTTACTATGTTATGCAAAAGGAGCCACCAAAATGGTATTGGATTGCCATATACTCCTCCTACCTATCTAAGCGCTCCTTTAGTATCACCTACAAATCTAACTCCTCCCCTCCTCTTCCTATTACTATTTCTTTAGGGGCGCCCCAAGGCTCTGTCCTTGGACCCCTTCTCTTCTCTATCTACACCTCCTCCCTTGGTCAGTTGATAACCTCACATGGCTTCCAAGTCCAGCTCTACGCCGATGACATTCAAATATATCTTTCCACTGCTCGCCCCCTCAGTGTCCTTGCGTGTCACTAATCTACTTACTGACATATCCGTCTGGATGTCACAACACTTCAAAAACTGAGCTTATGATATTTCCTCCCGCCCGTGCATCTTCCCCCAACTTTTCCACTGAGATTGATAACAACTATGCAACCCTCAACCCAAGCCAAGGTACTAGGTGTCATCCTTGACTCGGACCTCAGGTTTCTGCCCCACATTCAATCACTATCCAAATCCTGCCGCCTTCACCTTTGTAACATCTCTAAAATACGCCCCTTCCTCACCAATGTACCGCAAAATTACTCATCCACTCCCTTGTTATCTCTCGTCTTGACTATTGCAACTCCCTCCTCATTGGCCTTCCACTACACAGGCTATCCCCCTTCAGTCTATCATGAATGCAGCTGCTTGACTCATTCACCTAACCAGCCGCTCAGTGTCTGCAACTCCCGTTTGCCAATCCCTCCACTGGCTTCCATCCCCTGCCTCCCTCTGTCAACCCCTTCACTGGCTTCTAGTCACCCAAAGGATAAAATTCTAAATATTAACAACCACATACACAGCCATCCACAATCCTACCCCCAGCTATATCTTCAACTTTGTCTCAAAGTATTACCCTAAATGTCCCCTCCGCTCTTCCAAAGAGCTCCTGCTTTCTAGATCCCTCATCAACTCCTCCCATGCTCACCTCCAGGACTTCTCTAGAGTCTCTCCCATCCTCTGGAACACCTTACCCCAACCTGTCCATCTATCTCCTTCTCTGACTGCCTTTAGGCGATCCCTAAAGACTCATCTCTTCAGGGAAGCCTATCCCACCTCAACCTAACCACTGAAATATCACTTTCTCAATCAATGCATCCCCAATCAGCTACCTCCTCATGTGTCACTTGCCCCTCCCTCTTAGATTGTAAGCTCTCATGGGCACGGCCCTCCTTACCATCTTGTCTTGAATTGTATTGTGATTGTAATTTCTTCCTTAGATTGTAAAGCGCTGCGCAAACTGTTGGCGCTATATAAATACTATGTAATAATAATAATAATATTGAATCAAGGCGAATGTAGATAGTGCAACCAGGATCAAAGAACTCAAGTCTATCCCCAACATTATTGGTTGAGAGTACTCATGCAAATACTCGGTATCGCGGCCGATACCGATGCTTGTATCGGTATCGGTGCATCCCTAGTTGTTATGGTGTGCCCATTTGCACCCTAGCAATGAGTGATGCTGTGCAGCCCAGCCACTAGCATCCTAACAACCAATCACACTGTGTGGGTCACATATCATCATTGGCTAGTAGGACACAAGGGGGCCCTGGATTCAGTTTGATTGGACATTCCGTGAATCCAGATTTCTGGCTGAGTTTGGCAAATGTTCAAGTGAACCGAATCTAGGCCAGTTCACTCATCACTACCTGTAACCCCTCCCATTCACCGCAGCATGCTATGTGCACAACTAAAATGCCCGCTGGGCACACTACAAATGCCACCATTAGCCCCACCTCCCAATCCTAGGCTTGTGGTGTCCACAAATTTCCTAGCTTTGATTATGTATTGTAGTGCCAAGTCAGTAGAGGAGAGCGGAAACCAAGCAGGTGCTGAATTTGTAACTTCCACTCTACACTGAATAAAAAGGTGACTTGTGGCATAAACATGTCACGTCATTTCACTATAACTATGACACAAATATATTAGCTGATAATATTGTGATTACACAAGTGACAATAATACATAGAATGTGTTATCTGATCCGTGACCATTCAAATCGATATCTATACAAATCTTTCTGTTCTGGGGACACTGGCAGGTGTGTCATTGGCCGGAGATAAACACATGGTCACAGAGTTTACGAGCGTGCCAGGATTGCCCAACTCAGAGTAATGTTTACCTCTACACATACGTTACAGGTTAAACTTAAAGTCTACGTGCTGTAGTAAGGTTTAATTTATATCTGGAGACACAGGAGGTGTTGTCAGTATCAGCCAATCAGATTTCAGTTTTGTTTTCTTAGAGCAAGCTAACCATAAATTGTGCTGTGTTGGAAAAAAACGTTGTGGATACTTTTTTAGGTACACGAGAGCCCATTTAAAATGTGATCACTTGTGAATATGGTGATTGTGTATATTTAAAGGATTTATAAAGTCCCAGCACATAATAATATCCTGTTATAACATCACCATTGTAATAGGAATACATACTAGAGTTGTTTGTGATAATACAATCAAAGCTTACTTGATAAATCCCTTTTATATAGTGAGTGCTGCCTTCCGTCTGCCCATCACTTTCATCTACTTCCTGGATTCCCAGTGCGATTTGTATCTCTTTCCCTGCTGCTTGATGTGATGAAATCTCGATTCCTCAAGACTACACATCCCATCATGCATTGCTTCCAGCAAGTGATGATAATGTTACATTGTTCAAACTTTGTGTTGTAGTTCAGAAGGCAGGCTCTGTAAGAGTTGTATCAGTGCACTGAGGAAGTACATCCTAGAGACATCTTCAATAAGAAAGTTTACAGACTTCTAGACCGATATGGTTATTATGAGTGGGATAAAACATGGCTGGCTCTATGCTGATTGGCTGGGATGCCGGCTTTGCGGCCAATCAGCATTGAGCTGGCCAAACAGCATAGAGCCGGCTTCCCGGGGCAAACAGAATGGAGCTGGCATCCTGGCCAATCAGGAAGCCAGGCAGCGGGTAATGACCTACCTCCTGGCTTCCTTATGACCAGGAAGCCCACTCTATGCTGATTGATTGGGACGCCGGCTTTCCAGCCAATCAGCCGGCTCCATCCTACCGGAAGTACCAGCAAAAGTGATAATTACAGGGATGATACAAACCATATAACACTTCTTGGCCACTTTTCTATAGGTCAATAGAGCTGCCAATAACAGTAATGGACATATACTAGGGATGCACCGATACCGATTTTTCCTGACAGAGAACGAGTATCGATACTTTTCCTCAAGTACTCACCGATACCAACTACTGATACCTTTTTTCAGTGTCATGTGACAGTTACACAATACAAAACAATACAGACTAATGATAGGACAGTGGGGGAGCGCCACTGCCTGCTCGCAGCAGCGACTACTGTGACCCTAGTAGTTGTGCCACTTACTCCAAGCTGTAGAGGGACTACAAATCTCAGCAATATATTATACAGTGATGCAGAATGCCACTAGCTATAGAGAACTACAAATCCCAGCAATACATTATACAGCAATGCAGAATAATACCATCAGCTATAGAGGACTAGAAATCTCAGCATTACATTATAGAGCAATGCAGAATACCATCAACTATAGAGCTGCCGCTCTGCTCCGGGTTGACAGCTTGATGTCTCGGACCAAGGGTATCAAGAGGGGGAGATATGTGGAGGGTCTCAGGAGGGTAAGATGCGCGGCCTAACAAGTAGAAATGTGGGGTTGGAGCCATGGTTAATGGCAAATTCTGACATAGCTAAGAAGTGTTGGAACTCTGCCTATGAGAACAGCCCAGCATTCGGCAGTGATAGGAACAGCTGGAAGGTGGAGGCAGGTAAGTGCACTTCTAGGTGCCTGAATTTCATACTTGCAACTCACCCTAGTTAAAGAATCACTTTAAAGGTGAACTCCATTAAAAAGAAAATTGGGGATATATATAGCACCAGACAGCGAATTCACTTCTAATGAAAAGTTTACTATGTCTTGCTGGCTTCTGTTTAGTTTTTCTTCCTCCCTTCAGTGATCTGAAAACTACACAGGGCGGTAATCTTCCGGTGCTGCAGAGATAAGGGGCTGCCACTGTGACGGCAAAGGATCTTGTCGTTTGGCCCTCCCTTTCCTCTCCCCATATCCATTCTTAAATTTCAAGGATTCTTTTTACATAATGCAAGGCATTCTGTGAATGAACAAGGGGAGAGGAGAGGCAAATAAATGTCCATTAACAGAACACCTTGTATCCTTTGAAAAGAATACATGACGATTTGTGAATGGACAAGGGGAGAGGAAAGGGAGGGCAAATGAAAGGATCCTTTAAGTCAAACCCACAGCCCCTCATCCCAGCAGCACCACTCTGTGTTGTATCTGCATCATTGAAGAAAGGATATGTATGGAAGTCAGCAGGACATGGGATACTCTTAATTAGAGGCATATAATTTGGTTGATGCCTAGTCCAAATTAGTTTTTTTGGGAGTTTAGCTTTAAGCAAATGGAATTAGTTTCTGCTTTTAAAGTGCACTGGGTCATTTCTATGCCATAACATACCTGGTAAAAGAAAAGACAATATATTTACCATTCCAGCAGTGCATGTCCTGAATGGTCACCTTTTCACTTATCCCCAGTCAATGTAGTAGTTTTGCTTTGAGAACTACAGATCCCGGAGACGAGCCCACAAATGTAAAGCTTGTCCCAAGGACAAGCCCAAATGTAATGCTTGGCAAAACTTTAATTTCTATGTGTTGTCTGGTGCTGCAGTAAAGCTCAAGGATACTGACCAAGTAGCATTTAAAGTACTTTACTAGGCGTGCACAAACTTAGTTACAGGATGAGCAAAATAAAACAAATATAAGGCTGATACAAAACAAACATACATACAAAAGCACTACACTATCCTTTCTAGTACACGATCCTTTCTAGTACATGTAATGGTTTCTAAGAGAGGAAACACTAAAAGGTACTTAGCTTCCAAATGCAAATTCCTTCTTCGAACAGGATTTCGTGGCAATTAAAGGAGAACTATGGGGTTAGGGCTTTTCCCCATAGTTCTCCTTAGGGTAACAGGAGGACACAAACTAGCGTCCTCCCGTCACCCTAAGCTTAGTATACCTTGAGCTAGAATCCAGTCACTCCCCTGTCACGGCTCTCTGCAGTGACAGGATCGAGAAGTGAGCGAACGCCGGTATGTGTTCGCTCACTTCCCGATCCGACCTGTGACAGTCTCATTGTCACAGGTCGGCTAGAACTATGAGGTGAGTGAAAAGCACTCACCTCATAGTTCTCCTTTAAGCGTTCTCAGGAAAATGGCCTCTGGTTCCAGTCTCTCTTTAAGTCCTTTGTTCTCATTTATGTCCTCCTTAGTCAAAGTTCCATGGTGGTTTGCCTTTGGTGAAATCCCCTGAGGTCTCTCTCTCAAAGTTCCATGGTTAAATCCCCCCTTCACTTTTCAGCTACTGGCTTTTAGTAAGACAAATTGGCAACTCACCTGTGGGCAGTGCCCCTCAAGACTTGTAGGTGGCATCAGAGCATCAAGAATTGACATCAGTAGTCAATAGTGCCAAATAGTCTGAATAGGCCTTGACCAGCCTAGGTGTGGTGTTTATGTAAAGTTTCCCCAGAACGGTGTCCCACTGTGGAGTAAGCTGGATTCGAATAATGGGAAAACAATACAGGGCAGCCATATCATAAAAAAAAATGTTTGGTCTGTCCATACTTGTTAAGATGAGCAGACCCACTGTCTCTTTGCAAATTTCCTGTGTGTGGGCCTATTATAGCTAATTTGCCTACAAACATCAGGTGGTCATAATAATCTGGCCACTCAGTGTACACACACATGGGCAACACATTCCGCCCTGGATTCTTTCAGACACCACACAGAAAACTGAGTGTACCATTGGGGGGTGGCTACTTTTGTTCCTCATGGTCCCTGTGTGTGTTGTAAAGTAGTCACCGCTCCAAGCTCACTCCCGTGATGCACTATAATTATTATTACATAGGATTTACATAGCGCCAACAGTTTGCGCAGCGATTTACAATATAAGGAAGACATTACAATCACAATACAATTCAAGACAAGATGGTGAGGAGGGCCCTGCCCCTGGGGGCTTACAATCTAAAAGAGGAGGGGCAAGTGATAGGAGGTAGCTGTGTGGGGATGAATTGTTTGAGAACGTGATGGTTGAGTGGTTAGGTTGAGGTGGGATAGGCTTCCCTGAAGAGATGTCTCAATACAAATTAGTAAACTAAGGGGGTTATTCCCTATGGAGCCGAAGGATCCGGACGTAGTTTCGGCTGTTCCTTCGGCTCTCTTCGGCCACCTCTGCCCTTTGGTTCAGTCGAACCCAAGGGCTGCTTTACGGGCTATTCACTATAGCCCATACAGCAGTCGAAGGCAGCCGAGCAGCTGAGCCGAGCCGAAGGCATATGCTTTGGCTCGACTGAGCCGAAGTGACAGCCGAAGCACGGAGAAAGGTTGGCTGAAGCTGACCGATCTCCACTCAACTGACAGCTGGGCAAAGCCAGCTGTGATCTCACGGCTGGCTACGCCCAGTTGTAATGACAGATCAGCGTTCCCAAATTTCCTTGGGGGCGCTGATCTGTCATTAAACAATAACAACTGCCGGAGCCGAACGTGACGTCACGGCCAGCTCCGCCCAGTTGTTATTCATTGGCCACAACTTGCTAGAAGACTCTTGCAGCTGCTGGTCAATAAGAAAGTTGGGCGTAGCTAGCTGTCACTGCTAGCTCCGCCCAATTGTTTTTCTTTATTTTTATCTTTAAAATATATATATTTTTTAAATTCTATTTATTTACATTTTTTAAATAATTTTTCTACTTGTGTTGTTTTTGTTTTGTTTTTTTTCACTTATTTTCGATTCTGCTTGGTACCACGGAAGAACCGAGCAGAATAGCCAAGCCAAATGCCACTCGTTGGCATTCGGTTATTCACTCACTGCCGTTCGGCCCCTATAAGAAGTGAGTTGCGAGTGAGCTGCCGGAGCTTCGGCTCATCCGACCTACATGTTGGATTGGCTGAAGTCCTTCTGCACAACGTTCGGCTCCCTTTACTTTGGCTGGGTTATTCACTCGGCTGCCTTCGGCAGCTTTGCGAATAACCCTCTAAACATGAGATTGTAGTCCATCACAGGAGGGATCTTGGTGTGGTGCTACTTTACAACACACACAGTAGCCCCCCTCCAGAAGGAAGGAAGGACAGTGTCAGCACCAATTCAGAGATGATTTGAGGATCTACAGCCGAGTGATACCAAATAAGATTCATAATGGTAATAGTTGAAAGCATTTTTAAGATTTAACTCCTGAGTTTAGTGTCACTTTAAATTCGTGCTGCAGCATTGGATTGGTACCGTCTGCCACAAATCTCTTTCAGCTAAGCCATAGAGGTGAATGCAGAGGGATTGTTGCTGACCTAAAACACTGCACAATGCTGAGTGACTGAGCTGCAAAATGACTAAGTTAGTGATTCCATATAAAATAACTATAATTTCCTTAGTGAAAAATTGCTTTTTTTTTTTTTTAAAAAAAAGAAGATTACTGCCAATATATCACCCGTCTGACATGGCCTTCAAGCTGCCAAATCTACCAAGGGTTTAAAAGTGCTGACAACATGCAAATAATGTCAGGGCACATTTGGCATATTAATCTTTACCTGTCAATAATTGTTAACGTTTAGGCTCAAGGTCCACTGCAAAACTTGTTTTAGAAGTAAATGTTTAAAAAATGATGACATTTGTTTCTCTGAATACCAAGAAGTGTCCGGGCGTGTGGAGTACAGTAACAAAAGAACATAACATTTCTCAGTTTCAGGTCAAAGATTACGTAAAGCCAAAACTTTTCTTTTTTGATTTATGGATAAAGTAAAGAGGATTTGTATTGCCCCCCGTTGGGAAGATTCACTCTCTCTATTTGCCCTGGGAGGGGGGGAGGCGTCAGGCAGAGCGGCATGGCCACACATTGTTTGTTCCAGCCGTCCCAGGTTGCCAAGAGGCAACCTAGGGCCCTTACACATCTCCCCGCCCAGCTCTTAGCAACCTGGGATGCTCAGCCGGCATCCCACCCACCTCCTGGCAACCAGTGAAGTCATTGGTTGTCAGGAGCTGGGTGGGATGCTGGCCAGAGCGTCCCTGGTT